>NC_091337.1:12095620-12208120 GCF_038502225.1 Cherax quadricarinatus | reverse complement strand
CATACTTGTACACTCAACAAACTGTGACATGATAGTGCTGGGGAACAGACATAGGAATGTCACTTAGCTAACCCGGGTTGGAGCTAACATACCACACTGTTTACATTACCATCCACATCGATAACTGTTTCCACCTTACTACTTTCCTTCATGATGTACATCAGTCCATGGTAAAGAACACAAACGCTTGTAAAAAAAAAAGGCGTAACGGAAGTGTCCTTGGGTGGCACAGGTGAGAAGGTAAACATCTTCCGTCAGTACCAGCACTCAGGTTCCTGACATAATAACGGGATGGAACCTTAGGTCAAGATGCTTGACAAGGCTACAACACGATACTAAAACGCGATCAAAGATACAACCAGGATAGGAATTTTGATGGAAATATTAAATATACTACAATGACGAAAACTTAACAGAAACAGGATAATAAAATGTTATATATAGTGAAGAGAAAGAATTACGCAAAATAGCCAAGACACAACATCAGCACCTAACTTTAAAGACCCAAAGCAGGAAGTCCACAAGTTACACACTAACTTTTGCTTAGTAATGCCCTCCCGCCTGGGGAAGTAGGAAAAAAACTGATCGTAAAGCTTAGTAAAACCTAATAACTATTCCACAATTCACATGCTTGTTTTTTCTTCCAATGATGCCTCAGTAACTGATTTTTATCACATTCTGTGCGAGTTAAAAACTACATGACAATGTAGTAACGAACAATATAGTCTACAGCATACAGATTACAGAAGCAATATCTTTTCTCCTGAAAAATCATGTTTGTGAATTCATTATTATGTGAGCAAATCACCTGCAGGAGGCTTACAGGGCATTACCTAAATTATTACCTGCAAGTAATTTGGGCGAGGTAAGTGGGACTTAAGTCACAGCAGGTCGCTGAACTGCAACTCCCTCGTTGCCCACTCCCTACCACTCTCACAAAAAGCTAGACTTGACATTAAATTAATAATTATATTAAAACCAGCTACTCTGGTAAACTGAAGTTGTGAACTGTATATATTAGGCTTGCTGGGTACACAAAATATAATTGATATTAACACTTACCATTTAATTACTGTAGATGGATCACACCACAACACCTGCCTAATACCTAGACCCTACACTGGCCAGCTAGAGATCTAAATGCAAAGACTAATGGTGTACTTCCTTGTGAGTGATGTTTGCATCCCTTTCGCCATCCACACAATTCTTGAGGTCCCGCAAATTTTCTGTCCCAGTTCTTCAGCAGGGGACATTAACACGGGCTCCTAATTACAAATTCAGGCTGAAAAACCCAACTGCCCTTCGAGAACGCCCGATCACATTGCACAACTTGGTCCAGTGTTCACACATTAAATTCAATATGGTGTCTCCCTCCCGGCATCACTCAGCAGCTGTTCTACACCCACGAAATTTCTAAAAAGGGTCAAATCAGCATCATATTTTATTATAAAATTATTGTATTATTCAAATTTACACATGCTGAATTTAGGAAAATCCAAAATTTTCCACATCATGTCAAATAAATACTTCCATAAAAATACCACCCAGTTTATCTGACCGTTTTGTTTGACAATCATTAGGATCTACTGTATCGGGCCCTTACTCAGACAGGATGGGACTTACACAGATGACAACAAGGAAATGAGTGAAATATTGAAATCCCAGTACGACTCTGTGTTTAGTGAACCACTAATCGGTCTGAGGATCGACGACCCAAATGATTTCATGAATGAGCCTCAAAACTCCATAAATGTATGCCAGATTTCCGACATTACCCTAACTCCGATAGATTTCGAAAAAGCCATTGACAACATGCCTATGCACTCAGCCCCGGGCCCAGACTCGTGGAACTCTGTTTTCATTAAGAACTGCAAGAAACCTCTCTCGCGTGCCCTAAGTACACTATGGAGGAGGAGCTTGGACATGGGTGAAATTCCACAGTCACTTAAAACAACGGATATAGCCCCACTCCATAAAGGTGGCAGCAAAGCATTAGCTAAGAACTATAGACCAATAGCTCTGACGTCCCACATCATAAAAATCTTTGAAAGAGTGCTAAGAAGCAGGATTGCAAATCACCTGGATTCCCAAAATCTGCACAATCCAGGGCAACATGGGTTCAGGGCAGGTCGCTCCTGCCTCTCACAATTACTGGATCACTATGACATGGCCTTGGATGCACTGGAAGAAAATCAGAATGCAGATGTAATATACACAGACTTTGCAAAAGCATTTGACAAATGCGATCATGGCGTAATAGCCCATAAAATACGTGCTAAAGGAATAACTGGGAAAGTGGGGAGATGGATCTTCAACTTCCTAACAAATCGAACACAAAGAGTAGTGGTCAACAGAGTTAAATCGGAGGCTGCCATAGTGAAGAGCTCTGTCCCAAAAGGAACAGTACTCGCCCCCATCTTATTCCTTATCCTCATATCAGACATAGACAGAGATATACACCACAGCACCGTATCATCCTTTGCGGATGATACTAGGATCTGCATGAGGTTGTCATCTGCTGAGGACGCGGTTAACCTCCAAGAAGATATAAACAAAGTTTTCCAGTGGGCAACGGTAAACAATATGATGTTCAATGAGGACAAATTCCAACTACTCCGTTATGGAAAACTGGAGGAGATAATAACTAGAACAGAGTATACTACTGACTCCGGCCATACAATAGAGCTGAAAAATAATGTAAGGGACCTGGGAGTAGTAATGTCTGAGGATCTCACTTTCAAGGCTCACAACAGTGCCACGATCGCACGTGCAAAGAAAATGATAGGATGGATAATGAGAACTTTCAAAACGAGAGATGCCAAGCCAATGATGATCCTTTTCAAATCACTTGTTCTCTCTAGGTTGGAATACTGCTGTACATTAACATCTCCATTCAAAGCAGGTGAAATCGCAGATCTAGAGAGTGTACAGAGATCCTTTACTGCACGTATAAGTTCTGTCAAGCACCTTAACTACTGGGACCGTTTGGAAGCACTTGACTTGTACTCGTTGGAACACAGGAGGGAGAGATATATCATAATCTACACTTGGAAAATCTTGGAAGGAATGGTCCCAAATCTGCACACAGAAATCACTCCCTACGAAAGTAAAAGACTGGGCAGGCGATGCAAAATGCCCCCAATAAAAAGTAGGGGCGCCATTGGTACACTAAGGGAAAACACCGTAAGTGTCCGGGGCCCAAGACTGTTCAACAGCCTCCCATCAAGCATTAGGAGAATTGCCAATAAGCCCCTGGCTGCCTTCAAGAGAGAGCTGGACAGATACCTTAAGTCAGTGCCGGATCAGCCGGGCTGTGGCTTGTACGTTGGACTGCGTGCGGCCAGCAGGGCCGCACGCAGTCCGCGTGCGGCCTGGTCATGGACCGGGCCGCGGGGGCGTTGATCCCCGGAATAACCTCCAGGTAACTTTGGTAGGGGAACTAGGAGTGAAATAGCATCATACAATATAATATAAATAGTATTATTATTATTATTATAATCAAAAAGAAGCGCTAAGCCACAAGGGCTATACAGCGCTGCAGGGTAGGGAAGGAAGCAAGGGAATTGGATGGCAGAAGGGAGGGGGGATGATCAGCAGGTTACAGAAAACAGCGGGGCAGGGGATAGTACGGGGGTAGAGGGTAGCAAGAGATACAAGTAGAAAGGGCTGAAAGTATCAGAATTTGTGAAGTAAGTCAGTCGTTGTCAAAAAGTCAATGAGAGAGTCCGGATGAAAGGTGGGTCCATCAGCGAGAAGGGAAGGTAAAGAGAGAGCAGCGGGGCGAAGACGACGACAGAGGTAAATTCTGCGTGCTCGTTGATAAAGTGGGCAGTCCAACAGAATGTGGCTGACTGATAATGGAGCTTGGCAATTCTCACAGAGAGGAGCAAGACGCCTCTCCATGAGATATCCATGAGTAAGACGAGTATGGCCAATGCGAAGACGGGAGAGAGTAGTCTCCCAACCTCGACACTGGTGATAAGAAGACGGCCAGTAACCTATACTCGGTTTAATAGACTGAAGTTTGTTGCCGAGCATAGTAGACCAACGTTGTTGCCAACGGGTGTGAAGGTGGGAAGATATTACAGCAAAATAGTCCGTACATGGAATACCTCTATAAGAAACTGGTAGGTCATGTACTGCTGACCGCGCAGCAGTGTCTGCCTGTTCATTGCCCTGTACGTCAACATGACCAGGGACCCAACAAAAAACAATATCTTTATGCTTAGTAAAGATGCGGCGTAGCCAAAGTTGGATACGGAGGACTAAGGGGTGAGGTGTATCAAATTTTTGTATAGCCTGTAAAGCACTAAGGGAGTCTGAGACAACCACAAATGATGACACAGGCATAGATGCAATACGGATAAGTGCTGTAAGGATGGCATATAATTCAGCAGTAAAAATACTAGCTGAAGATAGTAAATGCCCTTGTACGACGCTGTCCGGAAACACCGCTGCGAATCCTACGCCGTCAGAAGACTTAGAGCCATCTGTGTACACAGCAATGGCATGAGAATGAGAGTGAAAGTGGTCAAGAAAAAGAGAGCGGGAAGCGACCGTAGACAGTTGGGCTTTCGAGCAAGGGAGGGAGAAAGAACAGACTCGAACAGCTGGAACTTCCCAGGGGGGTAGGGAAAAGTGAGATGCTACATGTACATAGAAAGGTGGTAGTTGAAGAGAAGACAAGAGCGAATGAAGGCGAAGAGAGAAGGGACGGAGTAAGCAGGGGCGGCGAACAAATAAAGAATGTCTACTAATATCAGTGACCATTCTATAAATGGAAGGATTGCGGAGATCATGAGAGCGTACATAGTAGCGCAGGCAATGGGCATCACGGCGATCGGACAAGGATGGAACGTTCGCTTCTGCATAGAGGCTTTCGACAGGGGAAGAGCGAAAAGCACCAAGGCATAAACGTAATCCTTGGTGATGAATGGGGTTAAGGCTAGAGAGAGTAGCAGGAGATGCCGCTGAATAGATCTGGTCACCATAATCAAGTTTCGATAAAATAAGGGTGGAATGTAGGTGAAGGAGGGTTCGACGATCAGCTCCCCACGAAAGATGAGCAAGGGTTTTAAGAAGGTTCAGCCGGCTGTGACAAGTTGCCTTCAGAGAGGTAATGTGAGGTTTCCAGGATAACCTACGATCAAAGAGGAGGCCCAGAAACTTGACTGTATCACGTTCAGGGATACGTGAGCCATAGAGGTACAAAGGATGATCAGAGATGACAGAGCGTCTAGTGAAAGTGATTTGGTGGGTTTTAGTGCTGGAAAATTTAAACCCATGTGTGGTGGCCCAATTGGAAACACGGTCGACTGCATGCTGGAGAGAAACTGTAAGGAGGTGACAGTCAGCGCCTGCACAGGCAATAGCGAAGTCATCAACATAGAGTGATGACCAAATATTTGATGGAAGACTAGAGGCCAAATCATTAATAGCAAGGAGAAAAAGTGTTGTGCTCAGAACACATCCCTGGGGGACACCTTCAGCTTGGACAAAGTCCGGGGAGAGCACATTATTAACCCGAACACGGAAATGCCTGTCAGTTAAAAAGTTCTTAAGGAAGGATGGTAGATTGCCTCGAAGGCCTAAGGAGTGGACTTGGGCTAAAATATTATACCTCCAAGTTGTGTCATATGCCTTCTCAAGGTCAAAAAATATGGCAATAACTGAGTGGTTATTCGCAAAGGCATTACGAACATACGTATCCAAGCGCAGTAAGGGGTCTATGGTAGAACGTCCCTTACGAAAGCCATATTGACGAGTGGAGAGACTGTTGTGTGTCTCTAAATACCACACTAAACGTCTATTTACTAGACGTTCCATTACTTTGCAAACTGCACTGGTAAGAGCAATGGGACGATAGTGGGAGGTTTCATGTCCCGTAGTGCCTGGTTTGCGGAAAGGGAGAACAATGGCGGATTTCCACAGCTGTGGAAGAACTCCTTGTGACCAAATAAGATTGTAAAGGCGTAATAGGACTGCAAGGGCTGACTGATGTAAATGTTGTAGCATACGAATATGAATGTCGTCGGGCCCAGCTGCCGATGATCGACAAGCTGAGAGTGTTGCCTCCAGTTCTTGAAGTGTAAAAGGCACATTATACTGTTCTTCTCTGAGAGAAGAAAAGTCCAAGGGTGCTAACTCTCTGGCAGACTTTGAGGAAAGAAATGAGGGGCATAGATGGAGTCCCTGAGAAATACGGACCAGATGATTGCCAATTTCATTGGCAACATCTAGTGGGTTTGCTATATCAACACCGGCAACTCGCAGAACAGGAGCCGGGTCAGGAGAATATTTACCACTCAGTTTTCGTACTTTTTTCCAGACTGCACTCATAGAGGAAGCAGAGGTGATGGTGGAGACATAATCTCGCCAGCAAGTGCGTTTAGCGTCACGGATGACACGGCGAGCGATCGCACGCTTCTGTTTAAAATCAAGGAGTCGCTCTGTGGTTCTATTGTACCGGTACCTGCCCCATGCAGCGCGTTTCAAACGTACTGCACGAGCACAAGCAGGAGACCACCAAGGCACGCATTTCTGAGAATGCCTGCCCGAAGTTTGGGGTATAGAATGAGAAGCTGCGGTGAAAACGGAGGACGAGAAGAGGTGTAAAAGCTCATCGATGGAGGACGAAGAAGGAACCTCTTTAAAAACAGTCAGGTGTGAGTAAAGGTTCCAATTTGCCCGATTAAATTGCCAGCGTGGGGTGCGAAGAGGTGGCGAATATGAAGGGGAAGAAAGAATGATTGGGAAATGATCACTGTCATGTAAGTCCGGGAGAACAGACCAAGTAAAGTCTAATGCGGCGGAGGAAGAGCAAACTGAGAGATCGATGCAAGAGAGAGTATGAGTCCAAGGATCAAAATGGGTGTGAGTACCTGTATTTAAAACATGGAGGGGGTGGGTGGCAAGAAAAGCCTCTAACTGAATTCCACGGGAATCACAGTGAGACCCTCCCCAGAGGAAATGGTGGGCATTAAAATCACCAAGTAACAGAATCGGTGGCGGTAATGACGAAACAAGGAAGGCAAAATCCGGAATAGATAATGCCCGAGAAGGAGAGATATAAAGAACAGAGCGTATACCACCTATGTAAGTGGATACGGGCTGCTGTGTAATGCAGCGAAGTATGAATAAATAGCTGATGGTACGGAATATCAGTGCGGAGAAGAAGGGCACTTTCATTAAAGGTCCCATCAGGAAAAGGATCTGAAGAATACAATAAATTATAGCCTGAGATGTGAGAAATAACAGCAGAGTGTAATTTTGGTTCCTGTAAGCAAACACCAACAGGGGCAAACTGGGAGAGTAACATCTGAAGCTCACCCCGATTACCCCTGAGGCCGCGTATATTCCACTGTAAAAAGGCCATGATTGGCAATGATAAAGATACTTGAAATCCGCAGGTAAGGGTTCCTACGGACTAGAAGGGTTAGAAAAGTCCACATGCGGAGGCAGTGGAAAATGTTCAAGCAGCGAAGGAACGGTGCGCTGTGAAGAAAGGAGTTGCGCAGATGGAGCAGAGGAGAGAGAAAGAGCGGAAGGTGGATCAGTGTCCATTGACGGTTTGGTCTCTGCAATATATTCAGAGATTGCTTCAAGTGTTTCGGAATTCAGAGATGTCGTATGGGAGACAATATTGGGAATGGTAGGGGGAGGATGAGTAAAGATTGGAACTGTATTGGACTGTACCAAGGTAGGGGGGGGCGAAAGGGTGGAGGGAACTGGAGAAGCGTGGCAGGGGACAGAAGAGACAGGAACCTGGGAGGTGGCAGAAGAGGAAGAAACTTGGGAGGGAACAGGGGAGGAAGGTACATTACGAGGAGGAGGGTGAACCTCTGCACTTGTAACTGAGCCAGTGAGAGGGGAAGAACTAGGGACAGAGACAGGGAGGGTAAAATGAGGAGGTGGAAGATGGGTAGGAGGTGTTACCGGACCTTTTTTTGACTTTTGAGAAGTAGAGGGACGATTGGGAAGAGGTGTCGTACGAGGTCTCGTCGATACTGAGGCTTGTAAGAGAGAACTCGAAGAAGCGAGATTAGACTGAGGCATTGAAGTAGGGACGTCTGAGCCGAGGACAGCAAAAGGATTAGATACAGGAGTGATTATGGGAGAGGTAACCACAGAGGTGGGTGTAGAAGATGGGATACCAGAAGTGGGGGGACGTTTTGAAACACGGGAATAAGAAACACGGGGGAGTCTCCCTTGGAGGCGGAGATGAGAAACTGCCATGGCATAAGGGAGACCTTCTGTCTCTTTGAGGTAACGGATTTCCCGCTCGTTTAAATAGACCTGACAATGGCGAGAGTACGAAGGGTGAGCCTCATGACAGTTAAGGCAAGAGGGAGATCGATTGCAAGACGTATTAGAATGGTCATCGGCACCACAGACTGGGCATTCGGCGATAGATCTGCAATATTTCGCTGGATGGCCAAATCGCCAGCAATTTCTACACTGTTGTGGTGTAGGGATCACCTTTCGAACTTGTAACCGATGTCCTGCTATATAAACGGAGGATGGGAGTTCTCGGCTGTCAAAAGTTAAACGAGCCACATTGCTAGGGTATCGTCTCCGCCCACGGGCAGGAAGAACGTAAGTGTCTACCTTGAGGATTGGGAGATCTTGGAGTTCCAGCTGTTCTAGAATGTCGGTGCCACATGTCTGGAAATTTTGTTGAACTATGGTATGGGGCAGAATAACGGTACCACTACAAGAATTGAGGGAATGATGTTTTTCAAGGGTGACAGGAACAGTATCTATATGGGAAAGACGAGAGAGCTCACGAGCCTGGGTAGCATTCTGTACGGTAATGATGCGCGTACCGCTCTTAAGAGCATGAAAAGAAATATCTTTACCAACATGGCGTAGGAGTGCCTTGCCAATACTATGGTCAGAAAGATAGGCAGTAGAGGAAGTTGGTCGTAAAGTGAAGAATTTAGTCCACTGTTCAGTCTGAAACTGAGCGTGGAAAGGTAGTGAAGGACGTGTCGATCGTTTCTGAGAAGAACGAGAAGGTGAAGGTGGAGAAGTATCATCAGCAGGTAATTGTCGTTGACGTTTAGGCGTGGGACCAGAGTTGGTCCGACGTGGAACGGGTCGGCGATTTGAAAATTGCCGCACCGTAGAGGGAGAGGCCGGAAGCATAGTCAGAGGAGAGCGAAGGTCTGATAAATCGAAGGAGTCAGTCGAGGCCTCAGTACCTGAAGCGGGTGAGGAAACAGCACCGGCAATAGGTACAGAGGCATGAGGAATGTCTGAAGAGTGGTCCAAAGACGAGGCGGGGTCAGAACGGGGTGCGGTATCAAGAAGGGGCCCGGGGGTACCAGGTTCATGGACTAGGGCTGCCATGGTTAGGTTACTTCTTTCTTTTTGTTTTTAAGAAAAAAAAAGAAAGAAGAAAAGAAAATAAAAATAAAAAAAAGAAAAAAAAAGGGGGGACCGGGGAGGGATAGTTCCTAGGAGGAATGAAAGGGCCAGAAATCTCCCTCCGCGCCCAAGAGGACTCGACACCTCTAGTAGCGCAGATGCAGCATGGAACCCGTGCCATACCCTACCCTTCATGCCAGTAAACCAGCAATCTGGGATAGCAACCTCACATCTGCCGAGCTACCTCGGTGGACAAAAGAGAGGGCGGCCGGATATCCGCCACAAAGCATACCTCCTTCAGCCACCACCCCCGGAATCCGAAAGGTGGCTTCCAGAGATACACCCGTCGCCCAAAAGACACCCAAAGCTACTCCGGGATACCGGAGAGGGATCGGGACATCCCTAGGCAATCCAGATTCCACGGCAAACTATGCCACCGCCAAGAAACCTCAACGGAATGGGATGGACCCCGGTGTCCTTTCCCCTACCTAGGAACTAGCGCGCCTGTGGGAGAAATCACGAAGGCTAAAAAGAGGAAGGGCAAAAGGGAGGGGTGAGGAGGAGGAGGAGGAATGGAAAAAGGGGAGGATGGGGAGGATGGGATAGGGGAGGGGAGAATGGGGGGTAATTAGGTTCGGTCTGAGGAAGAAGACCGACAGGGCTAATTCCTCAGACCAAGAGCCTCTTCACCACGCCAAGGAGCCCCCCTTGAAGAGGAATATAAATAGTAATTTTGTCAAAATTAAATCATTTACAATTATTATCATTATGGGGAAGCGCTGAACCCGTAGGATTATACAGCGCCTGAGGGGGGGATGGAAGGTATTCAGGCTCAATTCAGGGAACTGGGGCACAGATCCAATTCACTAGATCAAGAGCCTTTCAGCAGCGTCAAGGAACCTCCCTCGAGGGGAGATCAATTTAATATTAATTTAGCATTTAATGTTTCAGATTTTTAATTTCGTAAACTGGTAAAGTTGACTACACTGTACATTCATTACGAGTGCCAAATCGACTGAACTTCAAAAGTTGTTGCGCCAGTTTTTCTTCAAATTCTCACTTTAAAAATATAAATAAATCTAATATATTTGAATATTTAGATACTGTCAAGTGAGTACTTATTACCTGAACTGAGAATACCAGTTTTTTTTTATGTACAATATTTACTATTTCATATTTGCTGGGTGAAAGACGGAAAGGAATGGGGAAGGGGGTAGAGTCTGGCCACTCAAAGGGCAGTACTGACTGTACATCTGCTGAGTAATGAAGGCTGCACTGACAGTAACACTAATAGTACCAAAAATATTAAACTTGTTTGCTGACAACTATATAACGGTGTTTAATAAACTAGGCGTTTCAGTTTTACCTGGGCTTCACCCAACTTCTTACCTTGTTTAACAAAACTTGGTATTTGATACCGATAACCAGTTTAAATTACACGTGAGCAAACGCTAAGACATTTATTTGAAAACGCTTTGGTCCCCGAACCGAAACGTTTTCTATGCACTAGTACTTGCTCGCGTTTTTTTTTAATACCATGGATAGTTAAAACACACTGAACTGATAGCTTTATTATGTGCCCATCATGTGGGCGCTAGTCAAGAGGCGCATAGACACAGATTTGGAACTGGAGCTTAACGTTCTTATGGTTAAGCAAGTTAAAGTGGTAAAAATATTATTGACAATATACGAAACTGGGATACCTAGCTAAAATCTTTAATTATGTGATTATTATTGTTACTTACGCTGAATACACGTGTATGCCAGAGATCCAAGACTCCAGAAAACATTTAAAAACAGAAAACACTGGTGATATTTACACCACACATCAATATCATAGCACAGCACTACTTCACTGTCACACTAATCTTAAGAGTTGTTTTTACAATACACTGATTTTGGGATGCTACATTTGCATCATTTCACTATATACTTGACATTGCTGCTACGCTACTTCATTGTACGTTGTTCACCTAAGTGGCACTGTCGTTCGATATCTGTCTGGGTACATTATTACTTAGGCCACTACTATCAGACCACCACCCGTCTCCTGACATACATGTGTATGTTTCATATCTCAATGGTCGTCTGTCCGATCTTCAGTTTACCACTGACTCCCTTCCTCACTGACTCGCACCTCTTGACGGACCCTCATCATCAAATTTGTTAACTTTAAAGCCTACAGACTGCTCAATGGTAGATCGTTCGGCTCACAACAGAAAGGTTCCGGGGTCGATTTCCGGCCTGGGTGAGAAGTATAAACAAGTATAGATCGATAGACTTATTCTAAGTACGAACCCGTGCGGGGTGAGTGGGAAGTGATAGGATATGAGAAGATTAGTGGGGGAAGAGAAAGGGCTAGAGAAGGAAGGGAAAGAGCTGGGGGCTAGACCCAGAAGCAAGACATTATATGGAATTAGCTCTGCGTCGTGCTCAGCAGTTCACGACAGATCGGGCATAGGAATAAAGGACAAGTTTTCTAATACTCGCTGCCCCTGTTTACCTAAATGTGTAGCATACACGTGACCGCTTTCGAAGATTCTTCTATTCTCGCAGCCTAGACTTCTCGAGGATGTTGCTACCATGGGTCCTAAGGCCTACATAACAACATGGCTGATGTGATCCCGCAAGAGTTATGAGGGTGTTTGTTGATAGTTGTGGGTCAAATACTGAAGAGTGGGTGGTTTATCATAATTATTGGGCTTTGATATAAACCGAGGTAGGATATCAGTACTTTAGTCTATACATCCGTAAAAGAAAATCATGTCCATCACAAAGACAGCGGTCCAAATCTAAGCACACTACATAAAACACCACATGCAGATACAATTCTAATTTCCGGTGCAAGGTTGTGGCATAATTAACCTCAAGAATAAGGACGCAACCTTCCCTCCCACCAACTACAGCAAATTAAGGAACAGCTCTTCTTGCATCTTCGTTTTAACTTAATTATTTGTTGACATCTCTTTAAATTATTTTCTATATGATTATATATGTAAAACAACATTATTTACATATATTAATGATTCTTGGGATCATCGTCTTCGCGGCCCGATTTCAAATGAAGACATCGCAAATTTAAAGGAAATACTACAAGAATAAAAACTACTAAGAAACAAGACGAAAGACAAATACTGAATGTGTAAGAATTACCTGCTATTTTAATGTTATGAAGCTGAAAGAAGACAATCTTGCTACTGAAAAACGTTTAACAGGCTCCTGTTTCTTACTTATATGACAGGATGGTAAGAGTTTGACACTGGTATGGTAGGGCAGTGGTACATCGGAGGCAACCGTATGAACAGCCTTCATTACAAAAAAAAAAATATTTTTCCAGAGTTGAATGAAAAATAAAACCCGAGGTTTCCCATCACACAGCAGCTAACACATTCACTTATGCAGGATAAAATTAGCTACTGCTCCATTTATTATTCTTCAGCAGTTATCTGTATTAGCAAAATAATATAACATTAAAATATTCCCATCGCATGTGACTTTACACTAAAGTCCTTAGAAAAAGTCATAACCTTCAAATATTGACCGCTTCATCATCCAGGTTGCTGCCACTCTCGGCGCGTAGTTCTACATGGCCATTACAATTGGGCTGATCTGTCACGTGTTGCACGAAATGACAGGTATTATAAAGATCAAATTTGTGAAAGAGGAATTTTATATTACAGTCTAACGTAGCCACAAATGGAAGGTTTATCATACGTTGCAGTAAATGGTTCAGTATTATTAAAATGAAACTTACAAAAAAAGTGTGTTTGTATTATTGTACAAGGTAACACGAAGGTCGAAGATTGAGACACTTGCGTAACATTTGGGAATCTTTACTGTAGATACGTTTCGCCAGCAAGTGTCTTCGTCAGTCCAATACAGAGAAGAACGGTGGAAGATGAAATGTTGCACATGTGTCTCAATCTTCAACTTGTCGGTTTTCCAAATCATTTACATTTCAACGTGAAAGTCACTTTCTAGAGCTTAGCACGACTGGTGCTCACTGCTAACCCACCACACGGCGATCAACATAAAATATTAATTTGTTTCCTTTAGTTAGTAATCATAAAAATTAATGAAAAGCAGAGAAGGGAAATGGAGGGACCGGGGTAGGATGAAATAATGGAAAGTGATGGTGGGTAAATAGTAAGAGGAAGGGGGAAGGGAAAGAACTGATGAGTGTCCTACCCACTCTGGGTGGGGAGTAAATTAAACTTGGCGTCATCAGTTTAGAAGGGAGAGCGTGTCAATATTCTGTGCATCATTCATTAGTTTCTGAAAGGACCAGGGGGTCGAACCGTGAGATAGCTAAGCACTTACCGCGCTTCTCGGACAATCTATGAAGGCGCCTAACAGTTTTATTTTTTTTAATGTTCTGCTTGATATTTCGGAGTGCGTGTACTTCAATGTTCCATATGTCAGGTCCCTGTGGGCTTCTTTGTTCATCTCGTAGATGTATGGATCAGCAGTGTACAAGGTGATGGAAGGGGGGGGGGATACTCTCCCTCCCACGTCGGTGAACGATGTTGGCTGAAGGTTGTTGCTAGAAGTTGTAAGCTGCCGGCTGATTCTGATTGATTCTTCAGAAGGCTGCTGGCTGGAAGTTGATGTTAGAGGTTGGATGATGCTGACTGTTTCCGTAGGCGAGGTAATGCCAGTGGAACAAATACTGGGAAGTGGTATATAGTATGCTGGCGGGTCCTGGATGGGAGACAGCAAGATGGTGACGATTTGATTATTTCGGTTGATGGTGTATCTATTGAGAAATTCATCCCTGGATGGTTATTTTGGCAGATATATTGATCATTGTGTTAAGAATCCTATTCTGGTTACATTGTATTGGTGAACAAAATTGATGCTTAATAGGAGCTTGCCGTTACATTATCTGGGGAAGGTTGGAGCTAAGTTTAATGAATTAACAGCAGGACCCTGGAGGATCGTGTGTATGTGTTTTCGAAGCTTGGTTATTTCTGTGTAACTGGCGTTCCTGCTTGTCTTAAGATGATTCTTAGTCTCTTATTTATAACCAGCTGCTTTCTGATAGGGTACTAGGCTCCTAGTATGGTAGTTATTCACGAGAAAGCTCTTAACCCGTAAGTCATACAGTGAGTGGGGAATGGAAGGCTGAGAATTAATAAGGTCTGATCCGAGGAAGTGGAGGGCAGGTGTAGCTCTTTATATTATGAGCCTTCCCATGTGAAGGCACCACTCTTGAAGGGTGCGCCGTGATACTTGTGAATGGGTCAGGGTGGTAGGAAGTCAGATGAACAGACTTCATATGCCACAAGCAGCAATCTTACATTACATTGTTAAGAAATACATCATGCACTCAGGCCAACACACGTCAATAAGCCATCACGAGCACAGATTGCTTAAATCACAGTGACACGCGCATGTCATCACGGTTAATTTCTGCCAAGGCTGCAGAAGGAAATATTCTGAATTAGCTACAGGTAATCCACTGGTAAATCCCCCGTTCAATTAAAACAAATACATGTATTTAGCTCAGAGAACTAGAATAACCCCTAAACGCACTTCCATTTTTGACAACTAAGTACTGGAGCCAAGTTTCAGACCCATCTGTGTGCGCGTATTATATTATATATATATATATATATATATATATATATATATATATATATATATATATATATATATATATAAACAGGATTCATTTCCAGGCTGTTTCCAATGTACATCTAACAGTAAATGGACCCCTAGGTGATAGCTGTCTCTTGTGGGTTGCATCGTGGTGGGTGGTATATCTTAGACAGAACTGGGTTTTGAAATGAGTCGAGATAGGATATCAGCTCTTAGTCTGTAAATCGAACTGTGTCAAAAAAGTGATAATGGCATGGTGTGCCAAGAAGCAGCGCCAGCACACATAACTACGGATACAAGGAACATGTGCACATACTACACTACACACTTAGGGCCATCTTTATTGAATGTTTCGGTCCTGGGAACTTAGTCACTCCAAAATGTTGTCAAGTAAAGATGGTTTAAGTGCATGCACTGGGGAGTTTACCTGGAGAGAGTTCCGGGGGTCAACGCCCCCGCGGCCAGGCCTGTGACCAGGCCTCCTGGTGGATCAGAGCCTGATCAACCAGGCTGTTACTGCTGGCTGCACGCAATCCAACGTATGAGCCACAGCCCGGCTGGTCAGGTACCGACTTTAGGTGCTTGTCCAGTGCCAGCTTGAAGACTGCCAGGGGTCTATTGGTAATCCCCCTTATGTATGCTGGGAGGCAGTTGAACAGTCTCGGGCCCCTGACACTTATTGTATTGTCTTTTAACTTGCTAGTGACACCCCTGCTTTTCATTGGGGGGATGTTGCATCGTCTGCCAAGTCTTTTGCTTTCGTTGTGAGTGATTTTGGTGTGCAAGTTTGGTACTAGTCCCTCTAGGATTTTCCAGGTGTATATAATCATGTATCTCTCCCGCACTACTGTCCTTTTTATTCAAAATGTCTGTATCGTGCTTCTATACATCACTACTACTGTCAGGCAACATTCTCACTCCACCATCAATACTCGTGCAGATTTGAACGTTTCCTAGCGAGTCTCAGCCCCAGGGTTGCCAGACGTGTCGCAGCCTTTATTTAATCTCCTTATTTGCAGTTAAATATGTTTTATAGGTTTATTTAACGTTACTCTAACGTAGCTTAAACTAACCTAATAACATTTTCGAGTTTTCATTTGTAAATCATATAGTTAGCTAGTATATTTATAAACCACATGATAAACTAGTATAATTATAAATCACAATGTTAACTAGTGCATTTGTAACTTGCATGATTAGAATGATTTGACTGGAGTGACATCTGTAAATAACATGATGAACTACATTTCTAAATAACATGTTTAACCAATACATATGCAACTCACAGGATTTAGCTTGTACATTTGCAACTCACAGGATTATTAGCTTAAACATTTGTATCTCACATAATTACTTAGTAATTTATAAATCACAACGTGATCAGCCAGTACATCCGTAAATAATAACATACTCTTCAAGAGCCTCCATAAATTATGACAAAATATGGAGATCAACGCGCAGGTCAACACATGAACCCTCCCGACAGTCACAACCCGTACATACGCGCGCACTCTGCAGGAATCGCGAAAACCCTCATCGATGAGGAAGTAATTTACACAATTGTGTGACGCAGAAGAATTGGACTATATATTAATATTGCCTCACTGTTGCGTGAGGCAATATTAATATATAATCATGTGAAGGGGGGGGGGCTAAAATCGTAATTGATGATCATAACGTCAAAAAAATTTTTATAAAATGAGAATGAGTTGTGATAATCCATCACTTCACCCAGCTGCTTCACACTAGCACTATGGGCAATTCTTTCAAAATATTCTGCCCCTGCAAAAGCGGATCAAAACAAGATTAGTTAATAGGGACACAGTCTGGTGGATTTTTTAGAGAATAACAGAATACTTGGAAAATTACAGTCATGGGGAAGTATTGAAAACCTGCCAGTCAAACTGTGTCTGGTTAAATAGCACTTATTTAGGTTTGACCCAAGATGACAGCTTCAGCTCCTTGGATCAAGAGCTCTTCACAGGTATCCATGTACAACCCTTCAAGCGTAATGAGCGAGCACTTTTAAATACTGTACTGGGATCAACCAGTTTGATTGTCTAAGTTGAAATTAAGACACTTGTGCAACATCTGGGTATCTTTATTGTAGACGTTTCGCCATCCAGTGGCTTTATCAATACAAATTCCAGGACATAGCTTGAAAACAGTAGGACTATATACAGAAGATGAGGTAATCAGTCCCTCAACCTTGGAGTAGGTGCGAAGAGCACCATAGTCGTGGAGATTCTGAAGCAGAAGCAAGGAGCCTGGCGCTTATATAGTAACGTCAGGTGTAGCAGACAAGGGCATAGTCACTGGTAGGCGGGATTCCCCAGTGGAAGTAGGTCCTTCCCAAAGAGATGGGTTAGTTGTAGTAGTAGTTGTCGTAGTCGTGAAGGTTATGTACATGTCCTCAGAATCAAGATTCCATGATGTTGCAGTGTCTGACAAGATGTGCAAGAATGGTATATAATACCGACAAGATGAAATTAAGACACTTGTGCAACATCTGGGTATCTTTATTGTAGACGTTTCGCCATCCAGTGGCTTTATCAATACAAATTCTAGGACATAGCTTGAAAACAGTAGGACTATATACAGAAGATGAGGTAATCAGTCCCTCAACCTACTTCCACTGGGGAATCCCGCCTACCAGTGACTATGCCCTCGTCTGCTACACCTGACGTTACTATATAAGCGCCAGGCTCCTTGTTTCTGCTTCAGAATCTCCACGACTACGGTGCTCTTTGCACCTACTCCAAGGTTGAGGGACTGATTACCTCATCTTCTGTATATAATCCTACTGTTTTCAATCTATGTCCTAGAATTTGTATTGATAAAGCCACTGGATGGCGAAACGTGTACAATAAAGATACCCAGATGTTGCACAAGTGTCTTAATTTCATCTTGTCGGTATTATATACCATTCTTGCACATCTTGATTGTCTAAACTGACGTACAGTTAAACACCTAATATCATAATGACCTAAGGATGATAACAGTACATTAATTATCAATAACATGACATCAATGATTAATAATACATCAGTTATCAATAACAGTACATCAATGATCAATAACAGTACATGGACGATCAATAACAGTACATCAACGATCAATAACAGTACATGGACGATCAATAACAGTACATCAACGATCAATAACAGTACATGAATGATCATTAACAGTAAATCAATTATCAATAACAGTACATCAATTATCAAGGATAACAGCACATCATACTAACCAAGCATGATAACACGAATACATACGTTTGACAAGCGAGGGTCAAAGTACATACACATGTAATCCATATTATAAAATCTTGATCGTGGTTACAATGTAGAGTAGAGGTGGTATGTGACAGGCGAGGGTGACCTACTTCATTTCTATAGATAACTGTGACTGACTCATTACCTCACCGTCTTGCACAGCTCTATATTCCTCGCCAAGTATTTACGATTCAAGTCTTAAGACTTCTTTCAGTTACTGATGGACTTCTTTTTGTTGAAGGTTTTGCCTAGAGGGGCGAGTTTATTGGATAGTGACACATTTTATAAAGTCATCATATTTCAACTCTACCAGTTGACATAACATAGAGAGTATCAACGCCATCCTTGCCTGTTGCGATATTCAGGTGTCACTGCTTTCACAAATTAATATTATCTAAACGAAACAAATCCTGCATATTTTAGTAAAATGATAGGAATCTTACAAAAAATACACTTTGTTCATAAGCACACAAATGTCTTGTGCTGCAGCACCTGGCACAAACCTTAATTTTGACACTAACAAAACTGGATATATCAACAATGTGCTTCTACCTTATTCTATATGATAATTATTTACACAGTGGGAACAAAAGCTAGTTATGTTTCCCTGTCATATTCCATCTCGTAGGATGGGGCTCATACAAGGTGTTGAAATCTGTCAGACTAAACTGGTAGTCTTCAGTAGGGCAATGAGAATATCGCCAAGCTGGAAATTCCGGCAAGGGTTCATCAGCTACGGGAGCTTCAAAGACCTAGCATACTAGATGATGACCTGATTAGGAAGGCTGTGCTATCCTCACACACTCCAACGTAAGCACCACAGCGCGGCTGATCAGCAACTTATCAGTTTTCCTCTTGAAAACAATTAAGGATCTCAGCATATCTAATTAATGTAATGACGTCAAATGAGGAACCACCAAGCATTTCTGCACAGTGTTTAAGGAACAAGAGGGAGCAGCATTCCTATGTTGCGAATCACTAGTGGTTCTGCCCGTCTGGACCAGCCTTGAGGTATGCCACTACCAATGACCCTCATACTCCTCTCTTCCACGATCCTCCCCCTCTTCCCCACAACACTGTTCCCCCTACCTCCACCACCTTCCCTCTCCTCCCCTATTCTCCACGTTACTTCCGCAACACTTCCTGCTCCATCACTAGCTAATCCGGATGCGAGATGAACTTCCTTACCACCCACACTCCTCCCTCTACCTGTGACATTCCCTCACCACTATTATTGTCTAACAGCACACTTTCCCTCTCAGACTAAACCATAGCAAACTTCCTGTATATTACATAGCTTGAATATAAGTGTACATGTATCTTCTCCAAGGTTATTGTGCTCATGGGATGCCAGCCAGAGAAGGCAATATATATACGAGGCCACCAGTGAATAC
Source organism: Cherax quadricarinatus (assembly GCF_038502225.1). Classification (NCBI taxonomy): domain Eukaryota; kingdom Metazoa; phylum Arthropoda; class Malacostraca; order Decapoda; family Parastacidae; genus Cherax; species Cherax quadricarinatus. The sequence goes on along the minus strand of NC_091337.1, from coordinate 12,188,484 downwards.
CAACTCAATATTACCACTATCACGCATCACCCAATGTTCCACTACTTAACCACTCTAAACATACAAAAAAAAAATTAATGGCCAAACATAAATGTTCGATTTACGCTAAGCAGGGTTACACTGCTTTTCAATTGTCATAATCCTAGCATCATTATTTAGACAATCTTCTATATACCAGTTATGCCAGAGCAGTCTCTCTCAAAACTACTACCTTTACCTTTGATATACCTTTGAAGAGTTTCGAGAGTTTATCTACTCTCTGAGCCCGACTATGGGCCAGGCTCGTCTGGTGCTTGCCTGGTCAACCAGGCTGTTGCTGCTGGAGGCCCTCTGCCCCACATATCCATCACAGTCACCCATCACTAAGTTATTACATTTCGGGGGAAGCGCTAAATCAATGGAAGACAATCAGATTCGACCCACCGGAGAAGACACGCATAATTCCTTGGATCAAGAACCCTTCACCAACATCAAGGAACCTACCTTGAGAGGCAAATCTACTGAAGTCTCCGAGAACCTCCACACAAGGGCTTCCTGTTCTTCCAGATTGCGGGATAGCCAGTGATCACTATCAGGAAGTTTAAGTGGCGGGGGAGGTTCCTGAGGAGGTGGTACGTGGGTGGAAGTGGCTGGGAAGACACGTGCAGGTGCAATGTGTCCTCACCACTTTAACCTAACCTAAATTACTTATGATAAAATGTGATTCGTATGAGAAATTCTTCCGTATTGTAAGGGTGTCACTAATGCTCTCCCGTTACTTTAAGGCATACATCACTTACTGAATATTAAGTAAAAATATAACCTATGAGAATGAGGAGACCTGGTGGGGCTGCAGCCTACCACCACCACCACCACACAAAACCACTGCATTCGGATTCATAACACCCAAGAAAATCCAAGAAAGCTACGTAGTGTACTTAATTCCGTATGAGATCCTTAGATCATTCCCTAGGTCACGACCCACGGGAGTTGACTAACTCCTAGTTATCTATTTACTGCCAAGTGTACAGAGGCAGCAGGTATAAGAGACTTGGATATGAGTCCCACCCCTCCCAGGAGCTAGGAGTTACCATAAACACAAGCGGTGTCCCTGTCATGTGCGTCACCTGCCCCTTGCTCTTCCTCATAATCTCCTCACAGCTTTTTCTACACAATAAAAACTAGCACGCCCGCATCCTCTTCTACTAAACTTAAGGGCACCATAAGGTAATCTTCGTGGCATTAATCACTCTATTAGCAAAAAGTTAGAGGGCTGGGCGCTAAATGATACACTGACGCGCTTTAAAACTGTACATATTAAATAGAATATAATAAAAAAGGCCACTTATACGCTTGTGTGTGATATTATAAAAACTATTCTCATGGTTCCACATGTGTGCGTAAGGGAGGAGCTCAAGCAGGTATGTGTTAAGACAGTCCATCCAGTTTCCCTAACTGGATCCTAATAGTGTCTCTATTTATCAACACAATAGTCATAGTGTTAAATAAACAGTAGTTTGTTAAATTTCATAACAAGAGATGGACGTTGGAAGAGGAAGAGAAGGAAGAAAAAGAAGAGGAAGTGAAGATGGAGGAGGGGTGACGGCGGCCAAAGATGACTTTGACAAAGGTGGGGTAGCGGGAGAAAAACCCCTATGTAGTTTTCTTTGAAGTGGGAGATGCCTTGGAGGAAGGTTACTACCTTACTCTCACACCCTCCCCTGGGAACACCACTACACAGTAACACACTCACCACCACATACAATCACCACACACCAACACAAACATAGCCAACGGCCACATACCGCAAGCACATTCACCAACATTCACAGCCAAAACAACCAACACAGTAACCACTCACTACCACACAGACACACACATATTAACCACAGCAGTAGCAGCAGCAGCACATATAGCAGCAGCAGTAGACAAAAGCAACAACAGAAATGACAGCAGCAACAAACATAGCATCAGCAGCAAACACAACAGCAACAGCAGCAGACACAGCATCAGCAGCCATATCAACAGCAGACACATCAGCAGCTGACATAACAGCAACCGTGCAATTGTACAGCGTCAAGGTTTTGGGTCAGGTGAAAGGTGTAAGCAAGGTAATACAGGTGGTTAGACAGAGCGTCATAAGAACCAGCAGTGATTACCTGTACCACAACCGCACGATTTTCAGCCAAACTAGCGAACAGGACGGCAGGATAGCGCCAGGGTATCGACCAGGATAGCAGCCAAGATGGCCAAGGTAAAACAAGTCATGTGATGTGAGAGAGGATAGTTATCAACTATCTTCATGGTTTCAGTGGAAAACGGTGCTAACAGTCGTCAGATTATAACTATTTAAAAATCTTTTGAACAATGCCAAATATAATTAGGAAAATTTACGAGGGACGGTGTTAATCCATACAGATATACTATTATAATATTTATTAGGAAGTGCTAAATCAATAGGGGTCATACAGAGCCTGGAGTATGGGACGTAATCAAGGAAGGTCATACAGAGCCTGGAGTATGGGACGTAATCAAGGAAGGTCATACAGAGCCTGGAGTATGGGACGTAATCAAGGGAGGTCATACAGAGCCTGGCGTATGGGACGTAATCAAGGGAGGTCATACAGAGCCTGGAGTATGGAACGTAATCAAGGAAGGTCATACAGAGCCTGGAGTATGGGACGTAATCAAGGGAGGTCATACAGAGCCTGGAGTATGGGACGTAATCAAGGGAGGTCATACAGAGCCTGGAATATGGGACGTAATCAAGTGTATTTTCAAAGTTTTGAAAAAGAAAATCTATTTATTAAACGCAGTACCTATTCCAATTATCAAATTGCTGACAGAGAGTAACACTGAACCGAATCTCGTATTTAATATGAGAAGAGCTCTCACAATTTGTACATATTTGGGAGTCGAGGTGAATGTTGTAAGTGTACACTATCTGCAGAACGAACTTTTGCCAGAAGATAAAGTTTCGCCTACAGGGGGCTTTATCAAATCACTAGGTGTGTGTTACCAAGCGCTTATCTACTGATAAAGTTTAGCTCAAAGACTGTATTGACCTAGTGCAGGTCTACATGTTCAGCCACAGCAAGTCAATAATTACCTTCAGGCTTTGGAGGAAAAAGTCATAAAACTATTCGTGCTTACATATTGTTGTGACGCATTTCAGTGACACCTGATGTACTATATTATCATTATTATTATTATTATTATTATTATTAGCAGCAGCAGCAGCAGCAGCAGCAGCAGCAGCAGCAGCAGCAGCAGGAGCAGCAGGAGCAGCAGGAGCAGCAGGAGCAGCAGGAGCAGCAGGAGCAGCAGGAGCAGCAGCAGCAGCAGCAGCAGCAGCAGCAGCAATAGTAGTAGTAGTAGTAGTAGTACTTGTACTTGAGTGATTTTCATTTTTAAACAATTTATCAAATAAATGTTCGAGCACTTACTTGAGAACCAAACTTCGAAAAGCCTTTTTTATCAAAATTTACATTAAAAACCCCAATTGTATAAAATTTCATCAATTCTGTTAAAAACTGCTCAACATGAAATCATGAAAAACACAGTGAAAAAAAAATTACCTCAACTATAAACAAAACACTGAATTTTAACTTACAAAATACTACTATTTAAATGTTCGATTAAATGCATTGGACGTTTGGTCAAAATAATATTAACCTAAAAAAAAATTCCATGCGCACATAAGAATATACATTCTTTAACTTTGCTAAAAATATGCTCAACGTTTGGGAGAAAATAGTACACGGTAAAAGTATTGACAAATTACACATTTTAGTACCAATTAATCAGTGTGTTTTAACGTGTTAGGCATTTGAGTGTGTTGAAAGGTATCAATTATACACGAAGACGATTACTCAAGACACGGGGCAACAACCTGACAAAAATGGTAGTCTTCCCTGTACGATAAAATGAGAGGGAAGCTGCGGCACAGTGCCAAACCTGAGGCAGACACTGGCAAACCTGAGGCAGATACAAACAAGCAAAGCTACGCCAGACAAAGGCAGAGCTGTGACGCACCCACACAGGTAGAACTGCCAGCACTAACACAGGCAGAGTTGTGACAAACAGAACTGTGATAGACATACAGGCATAGCTGTAACAGACACACCGTCACAATTCCCAAAGCCACCAGCTGCTCAGTAAAACTAAATCCAGCACATTCACCATTTCCTTCACTGCATTTGAGAACATTTAGCAGTTTGTAGAAAGTGCAGGGATCCTAATATTTGTTAGTGCATCATGCAGAGGTCTGCAAGATGCACTAACAAATATCTCCTTGTAATAAAGTTGGTAGAATTACCGACAATATGTAAAGTAAAAGGACACAAATGCAACTAATGTGACATTTTATTGTGGCAACGTTTCGCTCTCCATCGCAGTTGAACCGGCGATCCAGTTTACACTAGAAGAAGAGTCCAATGACAAGCTACCTTTCCTCGACGTCCTCATTCACAAAGTAGACAACAACCTAAGATTTCAAGTTTATCGGAAACCCACCAATAAAAATGATCTCACACACTTCTATTCCAGTCAAGATACCAAGACCAAAAGAGGCATCATCATCGGATTTTTCCTAAGAGCATACCGAATTTGTAGTCCTGAGTTTCTTGACGAGGAATGTACATACATTCACCAAACATTCACTGAGTTACATTTTCCTTCTTTTTTCATCAAAGACTGCAAGAAAAGAGCTCTTCAGATCATTAATTATCCACGCATCAACACCACTCCCAACATAGTTATAATTCTTCCCAATAGCCAGGTTGCATTGAACGTCTCAAAAGTACTTTCACAAGCTAACACCAGAGTCGCCATCGCTTCTAGCACTTCAATCAAGGATCTAACCAGGACAAAATCCAAGCACCACGAACCAGTCAATGCAGGAGTTTACACTATACCCTGTGGAGGCTGTGACAAGATTTACGTAGGTGAAACAGCAAAAAACCTCGACAACCGCCTCAATGAACACATTTACGCATGTAGGACGATAACTTGAACAACGCCTGTGTACAACACCGAAATTCCACCAATCATCTCATGAAATTCAGAGACGCCCAATTAGCGATCAAAGAAACTAATTTCCGCAGACGCAAGTGCCTCGAATCAGCACTGATCGCTGTTTCGAATACAATTAAACAAAACAACGGCAGTTTCACAATTTCCGAAGTCTTAGCAAGAATCCTCCTGAAAACAGTAAACCCTGCCATCACATAGTCTCTCCTGTTATACTACACAAAGCACATTACAGAGAGTGAACACTGAAACAAGCTGCCTCTTTCCAGTCTATATTTGTCCAACCTATTTTTATGTTACCCAAGAAATAGCTTTTATATCCTTTTACTCATGTACGAATTAATTGCTCTACCATATTGTATTACTTTTGTCACTACTACTACTACTACTACTACTACTACCACTACTACTACCACTAGTGAACATCGAAATGGTACCTCACTAGTATTGCACCTCACTCTGAGCCTTTATATACCCTGTGTCCATGTATTGTTTGTAATGGCTTGATAAAGCTCCTGGAGAGCGAAACGTTGCCACAATAAAATGTCACATTAGTTGCATTTGTGTCCTTTTACTTTACAAATATCTCCTTAGATTAATTAGTCGGGCTTGAAGCCTGTCCGCTACACTAGTCATTAGGCATGCATTTCACCTGTATACTAACTTCAAAAACACTTCCATCCCTAAAATAGGTGTAACATTAAACTGCCTACACACACCGAGAAACAAACATATGTATATATACACACCTCTTGGTGCACACGCAGAAAAGGTACACATCTCTCTGTGTATATACAGGTACACATTTCTTGGTGTATATACAGTGCAGTTACATACTTATCTGTTTATACAGTACATATGCACATCTTTGTATATAGACACACAAACTTTTGTGTATACAATACAAATACACACCTGCGCATATGCAGACCACCTGTGTATATACAGAGATCATACATCTGTGCACATAGATACATACGCACCCCAGTACACACGTGGCTTGGTTGGTAGTCCTGAGGGGTCCGCCAGTGAAACGTTAGGCATGTTTCCTTTCACCTGCTGTCCTTGTTCACCTAGCAGTAAATAGGTATCTGGGTGCTAGACGATTGTTGTGGGTCGCATCCTGGGGCACTAGATTAACTTAAGCTGCCCGAAATACTCTGCATACCCAGGGGCTTTCTATGAAGCATGACAAGTGTCATCTTTCCTCTTTACCTTTGATGAGTTCCGATTTTTTTTTTACTCCCAGAGCCCGGCCAGGGGCCAGGCTCGTCTGGTGCTTGCCTGGTCAACGAGGCTGTTGCTGCTGGTGGCCTACTGACCCATATATCTACCATTACTCTCTCCCCCTTTCACCGTCTACCATTTCCACACAGATCTTTACATGGTTTCATGTCAGAATTTATAATTTACTTTAGCAATTTCCGACTAACATGACACCGTGTTTACAACGGTAAGGTCACTCATGGGCTGAGGTGCTGCACAATAAATTCTCATCTCGGAGCAAAATCTTTCTCATTCATATAGGACTTATTCTCTCTTGTTTAACTTAACGTTGTGCCCGTTGTAGAATTTATTTATTTATTTATTTATTCATTTATTTATTAATTTGAACATGATACATTAAAGTACAAGGAAATACAGTGGTTAAGTGTAACATGCCAAAGCCCCTTGTATGCTGAGCATTATGGGCAGGCTTAAAATTAACTTAAGATTAACTAAGCAATGATATATTCAGTGGTAAACATTGTTGTAAACAGTTAACAATTAAGCACAAATTAGTACTATTTCAAAGACAGGTCATATGGTCATTTACTGTGTTGCTGAACATTCAGTAGAATGGAGTATTCCGTTAGATAATGTAATTAAAAATAAAAAAGTTTGATTGGGTCACAGGTTAAACATTTATGAGATACAATTATTCAGTATTTATTTGGTTGTGGGTGAGTAAGTGATTTTTAAGAAGAGACTTGAATTTATAAACAGTGTTTCTTTTATATTCACAGGTAGTGAGTTCCAGATTTTTGGTCCTTTTACGTGCATTGAGTTTTTGCATAGTGTGTTATGGTCATGTGTTCTGTTGAGGTTGGTAAGGAGACGTTTGAGGGGAGGGTTGATAAACATCACAACGTGGACGTCATGTCGCCAGGAGCAAGGTTTTGAGATGTGAGTGGCAGCGCAAAAATTACACTCGAACACATTACGAGCCAGCACCCAGGGAAGAGGATGACTTCCAGACGGCGGCAACAATAGCAGATGACGGTGAAAGGTACAGGTAGTGGTAAAAGTCCCCCTCCCACACGCCATAAAGACACACTTTACACAACAAGCTTTTATTGGGACACAAGTCAAGAACTAAGTCATGACTTAAGAACATAGGAAAGGAAAAGCAGTGGAGTAGGTCTACTGGCGCAAGATGAATACAGCACATGTGCAACTGGCTCATGCTAGGCAAGTCTTTCTCAAATCCAACTCTTCTCCCTCAACTCCCTCGCAAATTCTATGTCGATTCCCTCAACTCATCCTCGCAAATTCTATGTCGATTGCTCACATACAGTTTTCAGCAATTTCTCTACAAAACCTTACTTAGCCCAAGGTAACATCAGGGTTGCCAACATTGCCTCTAGCACTACAGAGGACTTAGTTAAAAAAGAAAACCTTAAGGAAGGATAGCACTGCCTGTGTCTACATGGTACTAAGTGCAGGTTGTGGTAAGTTTTATGTGGGTGATACCCTCAGGACCCGAGCACGAGTATCAACCAACACAGAAGTCTGCCAAAAAGAAGACATGTACAATGCCTGCATTGGAATCTACTCTGAATACCACGACTATCATCACAGAAATCAGGTTTATTCTTAACTTCAGAAACACTGGGCAAATTTGTTCTCATCACACATGATACTGTTCCTATATAAAAAAAATATGGCGGAGCACTGCAGTTGGCCTATTGCTCACCCTTATTTTAAGCTTTGATGTTTCCACTTGGCCGAATCTCACACCAACAGGTGATGTCCCTCATTCACCCATTCAGCTATATATTTCACTTCATGCTTCTTCAACACACACACACACACACACACACACACACACACACACACACACACACACATCTAGAGAGTGTACAGAGATCCTTTACTGCACGTATAAGTTCTGTCAAGCACCTTAACTACTGGGAACGCTTGGAAGCACTTGACTTGTACTCGTTGGAACGCAGGAGGGAGAGATATATCATAATCTACACTTGGAAAATCTTGGAAGGAATGGTCCCAAATCTGCACACAGAAATCACTCCCTACGAAAGTAAAAGACTGGGCAGGCGATGCAAAATGCCCCCAATAAAAAGTAGGGGCGCCATTGGTACACTAAGAGAAAACACCATAAGTGTCCGGGGCCCAAAACTGTTCAACAGCCTCCCATCAAGCATTAGGGGAATTGCCAATAAACCCCTGGCTGCCTTCAAGAGAGAGCTGGACAGATACCTAAAGTCAGTGCCGGATCAGCCGGGCTGTGGCTCGTACGTTGGACTGCGTGCGGCCAGCAGTAACAGCCTAGTTGATCAGGCCCTGATCCATCGGGAGGCCTGGTCATGGACCGGGCCGCGGGGGCGTTGATCCCCGGAATAACCTCCAGGTAACCTCCAGGTAACACACACACTTCACTTAACGACCTACCTGTTTAACGCCCGCTCGGACTTACGACCAGCTCTCTGACCAGTCTGTGTACAAGTACAGCGTACAGTACAGTATACTACTGCATCAACATTTAAAAATACACTAAAACTGTTATAAACGGTACAAAGGTAACATTAAAACAATATCAAAAGATGACTGACACAAACCCACTACAAGTACAGTATGCTTGAAATATTGGCAAGGGGCAGCTCGTCGCTTATTGACCAATCCCTCTCGAGGTGTCGTGGGGGTTCGTGTGGAGATACTGGAGTAAGATGTACACACGTTGGATGTCTTGGAAGAGAGCTGAGATCACTATCAGCTCCCTCAAGCCCTATCCGTCCATTAGCAGAATGGGGAGCTCGTATTTCCTGCATACGTAGCATAATTAAAATGTTCCAGGATGCCCATTAATCTTAACACGTGTTTCTCACTGAGCAGTATTTAGATTGCAATGATCACAAGACATCTCACACCCTTGCAGGAATATCTGCAGTCTATTTCACCCAAGTGTTTGGAGATGTTACTATTTCCCAAGACTGGGAAAAAATCGAAAATATATGCCTCGAACCCAATAATATAGCTAGTGGCATTATTCTCCTCAGTCCGTGCCTTGACTCAAGGAATCCACTCTTCATGATTCAACTTAGTCGACAGAACCGACACTTAATGCCTGTAGACACTATGTCAGCAGATACTTGCCCATAAATAGAGGGCGAGAGGCTGCAACAGGTGGACTGCAGTTTGAAATCGAAGTGAACATGTGATGAAGGGACTGGGTGCCACCCGGCTGGGCCACACCACGCTAGAATGCAAACATTCGTGGCCGTATTCGTGTGTATACGTGAATCCCGAGTCATGCACTGACAATCTCCAGGAGGGACTGTGGAAGAGATACGAAATACGTAACTCTCCTATGCACACGAGCGCCAGACAAGCTTCCTGCCATGAATAACTACGGACATATTAGGCAGTGAATAAACATTGCAGCAGAAATATTCTCCATGTCGCTCATTATGTATTAACGACGTGGGGAGAACTTTCTCCCTACTTGTGAGCATTATCCACAGATACAGTTCACAAGTCGAACTTGTAGAAAAGTGATAATCGTCAGGAGTTGTTTCAATGTGCCAAGCTGACAATAGAAGTGCAGTCGTTCGATGTCATTCCTCAATCAAGCCAACGATACTGGCGTTAGATAATTCATGGGTATGCTACACACACCCAGGCAGAAGGGTATCTATGTGGGGTTGACAAAACTAACCATTCAACACTGTGACGAGCGGACCCAAGCCCAAAACACAGGTAAGGGTCGCCCGACTTCCAGGTGATATACCTGACGCACTTAAAAATATATATGTTAATGGCAGGGCGTGTATTAACCCTGGTTTTAATCACTCTTTTAGACAGCCTTGATGAGTAATTAGACAGCAGGCATCAGAGGCGAGAACCTGGCAGAGGATACAGGGTACTGAGTTGTTACCCACAAAGATGAGTAGACCACACCAACAGTGGTCTTTATTGTATCTTTACTGTACTCATCTCACCAAAAATCCCAAACAGTGGCTGTGTACCCGTGGCACCCAAATTCCCACACACAGTGATTCCATTAAGACCTTAGTTAATGAAATGTCTTGTCAATAAAATGCCAGCGTGCGTATATACTTGTCTGTATATTTTACCATTGTCAGAGAGAAGGCTTGGGCTGGGACCAGTCTTCACCCCGAAAACATCCTTCAGGCATCCTGCGCGCGCGCGCGCGCGCGAGCGAGAGCGAGAGAGAGAGAGAGAGAGAGAGAGAGAGAGAGAGAGAGAGAGAGAGAGAGAGAGAGAGAGAGAGAGAGAGAGAGAGAGAGAGAGAGAGAGAGAGAGAGAGAGAGAGAAACAAAGAGTGAGGGGAAAGTAAGAGAGAAAAGAAAGAGGATAGTAAAAGGTGCAGCGACAGTGGTCAGGGTGAAGGGGAAGAGGTGGTATAGTGGGGGAGGGAGGCAGTAGCAACGTAGGAAATGATTACCTCCGTGGTCCACCACCACCACACACCATCCCTTCCACCACCACACACCATCCCTTCCACCACCACCACCACACACCATCCCTTCCACCACCACCACCACACACCATCCCTTCCACCACCACCACCACACACCATCCCTTCCACCACCACCACACACCATCCCTTCCACCACCACCACACACCATCCCTTCCACCACCACCACACACCATCCCTTCCACCACCACCACACACCATCCCTTCCACCACCACCACACACCATCCCTTCCACCACCACCACACACCATCCCTTCCACCACCACCACACACCATCCCTTCCACCACCACCACACACCATCCCTTCCACCACCACCACACACCATCCCTTCCACCACCACCACACACCATCCCTTCCACCACCACCACACACCATCCCTTCCACCACCACCACACACCATCTGTAACAGACACATTCAGAAATTAAACATGACAAGACGTTTCTGGACCAGTGACAAGTCACAGCAGAGCGAGTAAAAAGAGAAGCCCAGAAGACATTGGAAGTGGAGAAAGACAATGGACCTGCTCCGCATGGGTCAGTAGGCCTGCTGCAGTGTTCATTCTTCCTTATGTTCTTATGTAATAGTTATAAATATAGCAGTAGTCGCAATTAGTAGTAGTGGTGGAGGCGGCGGCAGCAGCGGTGGTGGTAGTAGTAATAGTAGCAGCAGCAGTAATAACAGTAATAGCTATAGTATTAGTCGTAGTAGTTATAGTATTAAGTCAAAGTAGCAGCAGTCGTAGTAGTGAGGATAGAGCAATAAAGATCCCAGATTGTGACTGCAGATTTAGGTGGAGTCAGTGAGAACCTATAAAATTTTTCTAAACAATGTACCAGCTGCCCAAAGAACATACATTCCCATAGAAAAATTAGAGCAAATAAAAATGATCCCAAATGAATGAATCGGAGACTCATTTGAAGAAACCTTCCGAGTTTCTCCCAGATTCCCATGCAACTTTAATTTCAGTCTCATTTACCTTTCATTATTTTTTTTACCTCTTTTAAAATGAACATATTAGTTTACAAGGCGAACCTTTCTTCTTTGGTCTCCGAGCCATTAATTTCAGGGTATTATTTAGTATAATCTCTTTCTCTGAAGGGAGAGAATGTAAGTTTTTTTTTATCGCCAGGTGACAAGACATGTCTCTTGACGCGGGCTTGAAGCCATATAATGACCTGCCACAGTCATAACTAATCTGATGTTCTCTTAAGTCCTTTGTAATCAACAGTGCTAAAATCAGTGACATTTACTGCACTATCCTTATCATACTTCCAGAAAATGTTAGGTATAATATATTTATGATGGCCTGCGATCCCCAGATAACTAGGAACTTTATCAACTGATAAAGTCCCTGATAGACAAAACTGCTAATAAAATATAACCCACACATTCTGTCATACCAACAAGAGTCTTCTACAAAACTGCTAATAAAATATCATAACCCACACATTCTGTCATACCAACAAGAGTCTTCTTGCCTACCAGAATCAAATCAGTCATGTTATTTTCACTACTTGGTTGTAATAAACTTCTTTAAGAAACAATCCTGGACTACCTCAATGCAGTGACTTAACTAATTTTCAGTCTAGGAATTCCAGTCAATTCGGTTAGGATTACAAAGTTTTCATATCTCCAAGCATAAAAACTGTTCTAAAGAAGTCTCCTCGGGATAATTTCCAAGTTCAGGGGCTGATTTCGCAAGCCTGTGATCAAAGTTTCATTTCCTTTAGAAAACTGCAATTAATCTTATTTCGTTTATGTAGTGCCTTGCGCTACAACTTGCATAATAAATGCTGAGAAAAGCTGTCATTAGTGCCATCTTTGTTGGTCCATTATTTAAAGTGGTTTCAATATTATTCAATACACAAGTATTCTTTACTATACTTGGAAGGCTTAACATTTTTGTAGTTTAACAGCGGCAGAATGTCATCTCTTTCTAAGTAAAATCCCATCTTCAGTCTCCGTGAGTCCTAACCTTCACTTAGTATTAACTATACAAAGACTTGGCATGTGTGTCCAATTCATAGTTTCCAAATTAAGGAATTTTCCCAAATCCCTGTAATAAACTAGCTTAAGCCCAAGATAGTTTATTACAGTTCTTTCCACTAAACCAGCCTAAGCTTTGACTCCCGATCATGAAAGTTGTATTTCCTCCCTTGGATATATTACATCTTTCGCAAAGACACTGAAATAATAATAATAATAATAATAATAATAATAATAATAATAATAATAATAATAATAATAATAATAATAATAATAATATTTATTTCTACAAGTACATGATACAACTTATACAGACCATAGATGACATCAATGACATAATATATAGAATGAAAAGCATTTCGGGCAACTTAGATTAATCTTGTCCCCCAGGATGCGACCCACAACAGTCGGCTAACACTTAGGTACCTACTTGCTAGTTGGTCAACAGGTGTAAGGAAACACGCCCAATGTTTTTACCTGTACCAGGGATCGAACCACGGACACTTAATGTGTGAACTTAATGCTCTACCTACCGAGCTATGGGATACCCTTATCTAACGCGAGTTGCTAATATCGCAGGGTGCCTCTGACCCTATGTAAACCGACTTTTCCACTGGGCCATAAAAATCCACTGAAATATTCACGTTAAGAGCATGTATTAAAATACCGCCGAGTATAAAATTCATGCTTAAATTTAAAACCCCACAGCCCAGAACTCATGAATAAAACACCTCACAGTCAGTGGTACTCTGTAAGTTGCAGAGAGAGGCGCAGGATTACCTGCAAACACATAACCACGGGTGAGGCTGATGCGCCCAGTTCTAATGTACTCAGCTCAGAGTGGAAGAACAGGTAGTCAGGTAAACACTGGTAATAGTGGGCCGCAATATTGCAAATAGTACAACTTTTACTTTCACAGTTAAGTAGGAGTGGAGGGGTGGGTCGAGGAGAGGGTGGGCAGTAGAGAGGGTGAATAGTGGAGAGGGTAGTGCAGGGGTGGGGGGTGGAGCAGGTTTGTGTGTGGGTGGGAAGGGGGTTGGGAAGCAGGTACGTGCCAGGTGTAAAACACCCGACACCCGCTGCCCTCACTGCTACCCCATTTACCTACTTCTCAGTGCCGCTCATCATCAGCTTGCCTTTCACTACTCCAGTCTTTATTTCCTGGACCATCTTTCATGCTATTCAATGATCATTGAATAGCATGGAACATATAAGTCACAGACAGACGAACATGAACCAGTGCCTACATGTGCTTATAAAAACACTTGTGAACCCAATAATAGCACCTGAAGAGGCAGGGCCAGGAGATGAGACTCGACCCCTGTTGCCATGAATACCTAAGTTAATGTTATTTATAAGGGTATTTTAACTAAATTTCAAATGTCACAAAACATATTAAACTGTTCTGAAATGTTGAAATATTAAAGTGCTTCTGATTTTTGTATATGCAAACACGTACACGACTTCCAAGAAATTCATGTTAATACAGCGCTTGCTTCAGAGTGCTTTGCTAATACAGCATTCACTTTAGAGCGCTTCACTAATACGGCACTTTTCAATTTTATTCGTTTATTATTTTCAGCGCTTGCCTTGCTCTTAAGATGGTTTTTGGCAATTATAAAAATACTTCTTTTTAGTTTCGCATACTTTTTTTTAGGCCTAGTGTTACTGCACACTTAATAAATAATATTGTAAACGTGTTTACAGGCTTTTATATATACTGGCAAGTGGAAAAAGGTTGTGATTCACTTTAAGGTGATATTCCCTTTACAGTGGCAGTTTGGAACCCAGTGGCATACCTAAAGTATGGCACTTACCCTGGGCACAACTTGAAGGGGGACGCCACTGAGCAGTTTCTATTAAAGCCAGACAAACCATCCTCGGATAGTGAAAGAAGAATTTTCTTCAGATGTATGATCTGTCTTTGATTATCATGGGCGAGAAGCATTAGGATGGCTAAATTACTAAACTACTTATATAAATTATTAGGTAAAAATACAGTGCTGGGAGCTACATGACCACATACCTCGCAGTACCACTGCTCAGTGCCAACTGGCAGTAAGACCATTCTCTTGTGCAAACTACTGGGGTAGTTTAGAATTTTGTCAAAATCTCTGAAATTTAATATTCTTATTAAACGTGCTATTTCTTCATTTCAGAGCATTGCGTAAGACCATGAAACGTTTCTTTATAAAGAAGGAAAGTGGAACTGAAGGAGGGAAGACACGAAAATTGGAGGTGGAGGAAGCCAAGAAGCCGAGCAAGTTCTTTATGCCCTTCTTTGAAAATTCCAGAACAAGTTGTTTGACATGCTCCTTGGAATCGCCTGCACCTACTACAAGTTTGTTAGAATCTGAAGGTGTATCAGGTACAAATGTGTCATAAGCTGAGGAGGAAGTCAAGTCAGATAAATCCGAGTATGACAATGGTGGTAGTGGTGATGCTGAGTTTATTGACGAGATTTTACCTGACAAGACTGAACCTGACGACATTGAACCTAGTCAACTGGATGGTGTCAAAGAGCCTCAAACTGTCATACCAGAAGTGATTGAACAGCATGACACTGCCACTGGATTTCTGGAATTCGACACGGATATTGGAAAAGCAATTCTGCCTGATGCGTTGAGAACAAAAATAATAAAGCTGGGTTCCAAGTATTTCCAGAATAGTAAGGGGCTTCTTTTACCAACAAATAACTGCTCAATGAACAAAACTTGGTTCAAAAGGCAACTGGGAAATAGTCGTGGTGAAGTGAGTCGCTCAAGGCTGGTCTATTCCCCTTCTAAAAAGTCTACATTCTGTATCTGTTGTCTTCCCTATTCCCGGTCTTTTAATCCTCACTGGAGTAGAAAAGTGGATTCAACCAGTGGAAAGTACCTGAAAGGATTAGTGTTCATGAAAATACTAAGAATCATCAGGAGTGTTTCACAGTGGAAAGAAATTGAAAGAAATTTAGCTGAAAACAGAGGAGTTACTGACGTGGAACTTCAGTCAAAGAGTGAGAGGGAAAAGCAGAAGTGGCGTGATATCTTGACGAGAATCCTTCACTGCATAAAATTCCTTGCAACTCAAAACCTAGCTTTGCGAGGACAGATTCACTTCAGCTGGACGATGACTCCAATGTGGGAAATTTCCTTAGCTTACTAAACTACTGGCCATCTTTGATCACGTTACTCGTGTGGAAAGTCATCCTGGATCCACGTCTTATCGTTCACTAGGCATCCAGAACGAATTTATCCACATGATGGCATCCACTGTTCGCCAGAGTTTACTGAGAAGCATTCGTAAAGCCAAGTACTATGGTCTTATGTTCAATTCTGATCAGGAATGCCACCTGATCAGGCACGCCATGAGCAGATGTCAGAAGTAGTGAGGTACGTTTAAGTTGATTCTAAAAGGAAAACAGTCCGTGCTAGCGAGTATTTCCTTGGTTTTATCCAGATAAGTCAGAAGGATGCTGAGAGTTTGGCTGAAGACATTTTGAAACAGAGAAGGATGAACTGGAGCTACAAGACTGTTGGTCACAGTGCTATGACAGCGCTGCTGTGATGGCTGAACACAGTTGTGGTGTTCATCAGAGAATAAGTGAGAAAAAACAACCTGGAAGTATTTGTGAATTGCGACAATCACTCAATTTGGTGGGTGTATGTGCAGCCAAGCAGGATACAACGATGGCCACGTTTTTTGGAACCATCGAAACTCTCTACGTGTTCTTCTCTGATTCAACACAGCACTTTGAAAAAATTTAAAAAATGTCGTGCCTGTGGTTAAGTCAGAATCCAAAACCAGGTAGAGTGCAAGGACAGAAGCAGTGAAGCCCATCAACAAGAAACTCGAGGAGATATTTCAAGTTCTCCAGACATGATAGATAATGGAACACAAATAACCCGCATATAGAAGAGAGGAGCTTACGATGACGTTTCGGTCCGACCTGACAAAGCTCCTGGAGAGTGAAACGTTTCCTCTCTTCTATATGCGGGTTATTTGTGTATCGTTCCAGTCACGGTATTGTGCCTTTTTTTGTTATTTATAGATAATGAAAATGAGAACTAGTGAAACAAAAAGTGACGCAAGGCAGCTATATAACCGTATGAGTTACGATTGTCCGACTTTGCTAGGATTTTGGAACAAAGTACTCATTCACACTGACCGTAATCAAAAGAGGTCGCAGGATCCTAGCAAGAATTTCCACGATGCTGCCCTGGATTTGAAATCCCCCGAAATCATTCTCATGATGAAAAAGAAATGTTGGTCAATGAGTCACTCGAAGAAGGGCTCGGTCTTTGTCAAGAATGGAATATTGAAGTTGAAAATCAGAGACGAAAGAAACAAATGGCTGATGAGAACTCGAGAGACGCCGGGTTAACAGCCAAGGAGGAAATGGAAGGTCATGAAGGAAACACTAGACCATCTTCACAGAGAAATGTATGAAAGGTTCGCTCGTTTGCGCAACACTGACGCCAAGTTTGGGTTCCTTTTTAATGTCGAGGGACTGTGTTAAGGCGCCGACAGCAACGTCCTAAAGTAGAGATGCGAAAATTTGGGCGAACTGTACAGCTCTGATGTTGATGGGCAACAGTTATATGAGGAAATTTTGGATTGCAGACTGTTGCTATCAGGTCGGGCCAACATGAAAATATCAAGACCTGAAGAGCTTCTTGAATTTGTTTAGTAAGGAGATGAGAGCGTTTTCCCCAATCTTTGCAGTGGTCTTCAGATAATGCTAACCATCGTGGTGCCCCGTCGCCTGATCGCTAAAGCTCTCGCTTCGCACGGCGAGGGTCTGCGTTCGATTCCCAGCGTGGGTAGAAACATTGGGCGTGTTTCTTTACACCAGTTGTCTATGTTCACCCATCAATAAAATGGGTATCCAGAAGTTAGTCGACTGGTGAGGGTCGCATCCTAGGACAAAGACATAATTTGCCCGAAATGCTCTGCATAACAAGGGACTTTCTATATAGTAGTATGCTATTGTCAGCTAGGCCTGTATACCATGTACTTGTAGTAAATAAAGATATTATATATTATATTATTATTATATATATTACATATCGCAGTTTCCATCGCCAGCTGTGAGAGATCATTCAGCAAGTAAAAACTAATACCTTCGCATTTGAGAGCTTCCATGGGTCAGGCAGACTCTGTGATCTTGCTCTGCTGAGTGAAGAATAGAAGAAATTGGAAAAAAAAAATGAATTTGAGCACATCATAGACCAACTTGCATCAATGAAAGCAAGGAAGGTGCAATTGTAATTTTCATGTAGTGCCATATTTGTTAATTAAAAGATTAATGAGCTTGATTTGTATTTTTTTGCTGATTTTATGGTAATATTACCTAAAACATGGGTGTGACTCAGATCTCTGGAGAGGGGTGCAATTTCTGCGCTTGCCATATGAGCTATTTTCCGTAGATACGCCCCTGCTGGACCCTAACCCGCCGTATTAGTGAGGCATGCTTGTGTACACTAACATTAACCATCATTAATAACTACCATACACGGTACTGAACATCAAGACTTTATTTACATAATTCCAACAAACTTCCGCTAAAAACATACCTTTAAGAAACTGATGATAAACAAAATTTAAAAGAAAAAATATCGTTTCTAAGTTAATAAGTGAAGTTCTTGTTAATTAGAAATATTCAAGAGCGTACTCTCCCCGTCATGGTCTCACACATGTGGCTCCAGGAAACACTCACTCTAACGTGGCAAATTTAATAAGTGAACACCAATATAAAATGAAAAAAAAGGGAGACTAAAGAAGGTGATGGCGGCAATAACAGTTAAGTCACTGTGACTGGCAGTATTAACCTGATATTAAAATTGTGTAGAAATAAAAAGATTGCATACAAAAAAAAATTCAGGTAATATTTAATTGATCATATTCTGTATTTTATAATAAATAAAATAACGGTTTATTATATCTAACCTTTTTAACATTTATAATTAGCTGGTCTACATTTTGCAGTCTTGCTAAATAATTTAAGTCTACAAAAATTATGATTAAATTATAATTATTATTCTCAAGCGAAAAACAGACACAACAAAGGCGCTAAGTAATAATGCACGAGATTGTAGTTGTAATAAGAAGAATGATGGTGGCAATATATGGCCTTGCCGTAGGCCAGCCTAGGCTAGACAAAAACTACTGCCTATATTTACACTTCAAACACTGGTGGAGTAAGTCTTACCTGGGCGAGAAAGTACCGGCACACCTGATTCATTAATGGATCACAATATGCAACATCCAAATTTAACTTGACTCTTACACTAACTACGCATATCCACAGCATCGAGACAACCAGAAGCTCCCTGCCCTTCCACCCATCTAGGCATATCTCAAAGAATAATTAAATGAATGAATACCATTGAAATATAATTAAGTGTACCTTCCTGCTTCTATCTCTAGGACTCTTCCTCATCACCCCCTCCCCCACCAACCCTTCCTGTGGAGGGTGAGGGTGGGTGTGTGTGGGAGGGGGTTGCATTGCGACAACGATGCTCTTACAAGTCATTAATTACAGTAACATAAAGGGCCTACTAGGAGGATTGTTTGTACCACAAGACGAACTGCATACATTAAGGCCTCGTGGAAGGCATTTAAACGCTTAGTCACAAACTCTCACGCTACCATAACGTACTGGGGTGAGAGCGATACAAGGAAATGTGACAAAAAAGTGAAAAGCAGGAGCGCCATAGGCACAAGAAGAAAACAGTATCAGCGTCCATTAGCAGACTGTACAACATTGTACCATGTATCAGATCCTGTAGCTCAATTGATAGAGCATTCAGCTCACACACTGAGGTCCGGGGGTCGATCCCCGGTAAGGGTGAAAACATTAGGACGTGTTTCCTTAAGGTACCTGCTGTCCCTGTTCATATATAAGTAAAATAGGTACCTGGGTATTAGTCGACTGGTGTAGGTTGTATCCTGGGGATAAAACTGACCTAATTCGCCCGAAATGGTCTGCACAAGAGGCTCTTTATATAGTAATATGTCGTTGATGTCAGCTAGGCCTGTATACCTTGTACATGTTCTTGTAGAAATAAAGATTATTATTATCAACTAGGTTGTGATGTACGTATATGTTAGTCTATGGGCCGCCATCAGCAACAATCGGGTTGATCAGACAAGCCTAGTCCAGGGCTGAGCTGCTGGAAAACTCTCGAAACCTGTAAAGCATATACGAGAGGTTTACCACCGTGGTAGTCTCCACCTCCTTTCCCCCGCCCAGGTCTCCTAGAGGGAAGTAGGCATGACAAGCATCAAGGTCACAGGGAACACACACTACACCTCTACACACACGCACACACACACGCACACACACACGCACACACACACACACACACACACACACACGCACACACACACACGTACACACACGTGCGCGCGCGCACACACACACGCACACACACACACACACACACACACACACACACACGCACACGCACACGCACACGCACACACACACACACACACGCACACGCACACACACGCACACACGCACTTGGAAAGAAACAAGTGTATAATTGACAACCAGCACGGTTTCAGGGAAGGAAAATCCTGTGTCACAAACTTACTGGAATTTTATGACAAGGTGACAGAAGTAAGACAAGAGAGAGAGGGGTGGATCGACTGCATTTTTTTTGGACTGCAAGAAGGCATTCGACACAGTTCCTCACAAGAGGTTGCTGCAAAAGCTAGAGGATCAGGCACACATAACAGGAAAGGCACTGCAATGGATCAGAGAATACCTGACAGGGAGGCAACAACGAGTCATGGTACGTGACGAGGTGTCAGAGTGGGCGCTTGTGACAAGCGGAGTTCCACAGGGGTCAGTCCTAGGACCTGTGCTGTTTCTGGTATATGTGAATGACATAACGGAAGGGATAGACTCAGAAGTGTCCTTGTTTGCAGATGATGTGAAGTTAATGAGAAGAATCAAATCGGACGAGGACCAGGCAGGACTACAAAGAGACCTGGACAGGTTACAAGCCTGGTCCAGCAACTGGCTCCTTGAGTTGAACCCTGCCAAATGCAAAGTCATGAAGATTGGGGAAGGGCAAAGAAGACCGCAGACACAATATAGTCTAGATGACCAAAGACTGCAAACCTCACTCAAGGAAAAAGATCTGGGGGTAAGTATAAAACCGAGCATATCTCCTGAGGCGCACATCAATCAGATAACTGCTGCAGCATAGGGGCTTCTGGCAAACCTACGGATAGCATTCCGATACCTCAGTAAGGAATCGTTCAAGACTCTGTATACCATTTACGTCAGGCCCATACTGGAGTATGCAGCACCAGTTTGGAATCCACACCTGGTCAAGCACGTCAAGAAATTAGAGAAAGTGCAAAGGTTT
The DNA here is from genome assembly GCF_038502225.1 of Cherax quadricarinatus. Classification (NCBI taxonomy): domain Eukaryota; kingdom Metazoa; phylum Arthropoda; class Malacostraca; order Decapoda; family Parastacidae; genus Cherax; species Cherax quadricarinatus. The sequence goes on along the minus strand of NC_091337.1, from coordinate 12,167,400 downwards.
GCAACAAGACTAGTCCCAGAGCTAAGGGGATTGTCCTACGAAGAAAGGTTGAGGGAAATCGGCCTGACGACACTGGAGGACAGTAGGATCAGGGGAGACATGATAACGACATATAAAATACTGCGCGGAATAGACAAGGTGGACAAAGACGGGATGTTCCAGAGATGGGACACAGACACAAGAGGTCACAATTGGAAGTTGAAGACTCAGATGAATCAAAGGGATGTTAGGAAGTATTTCTTCAGTCATAGAGTAGTCAGGCCGTGGAATAGCCTAGAAAGTGAAGTAGTGGAGGCGGGAACCATACATAGTTTTAAGGCGAGGTATGATAAAGCTCATGGAGCAGGGAGAGAGAGGACCTAGTAGCAATCAGTGAAGAGGCGGGGCCAGGAGCTATGAATCGACCCCTGTAACCACAAATAGGCGAGTACGCGCACACACACGCACACGCGCACCCCCCCCCCACACGCACCCCCCCCCCCCCCCCACACACACACCACACTAGTGGTCACAAGATTACTGCGTATCACATACACCTCCTGCACTGCAACCTATCCTCATTCTTACGTTAATTTTCTAACACAATTCCCATGTCAGTTTCTAAGCATTCCTTGTAAACTTAGATAATATTGTCTTATTTTAGGTTAAGTTACATAAACCTATAAAAATGTATATTTATCCGCAACTAAACGAATTAAAAACAAATCGTTTAAATGAACACACATTACTGGCGGTGCGCGCATGGCACGCTCACTCACACATGCGAAGGCCGAACACTGTTACCCGTATGTGTGCTTATGTTGTCACCTGTCTTCCCCTCAGCGATTACTATATTTATAGATGAAGCGCTAAACCTGTCCTTTTCTCCTTCATAGTAAGTGTGCCAGCTCCTGGGCCACGCTCTTGGCCTCTTAATAGCCGTATGTATTTTGTTGATATAATTAAGCGTGCCCCGTGTATGGAGTGAACCACTACTACCTTCTATGCTAGTTTTCTACACTACCCTCACAATGAAGCCAGTTCAAGTATATTCGTGTATAATTACATGTTGGGGTATCACGTGGGTCCCGTCTTCGTCCCACCCTTTGTGAACACCTCGTCCTTGAGGCAGCTATGTTGATGGCCATGGGCATTCTGTACGTTGTACGTTGTTCTTGTCCCTTTACAATGTGATAACCTTATAACCATACTACTGCGTAGTGAAGTGAATGTACGAAAACATAACATCTATCATTGCTCGGCATATGACTCAGCTGAAACACTGAAACAGACTACACAAATGCTTCCTTCATATTATAATAGATATACATAGTGTGTGTAACCACACATAGGTAGTATGCAACTGCAGGATTTTTTCCACTTAAGAGATGTATATTATACAAGACAACTAGCAACAACAAAAGTACAGAGAAGGCACGTTCAACGTATGGGAAACTTGTTTAGCAGAAGTTTCCCTCATTTTGTAGCTGGACTGAAGCAGCACCTTGTGAGCGAAAATTTTCCAACTAAAAGTTTTTCCGTACGTTTCGCCTGTGCCTTTTGTATATACAGATTAAGGGCGTTATCCTAGCTTAGCTCACTTTACCACAGTTTATATATACAAACACCCCCAGAAAGTGGCCCACAACAGTCGACTAATACCCAGATAACTATTTATTGCTAGGTGAACAGGACAACACGTTAAGAGATGCATCTTTACGTCTCGGAATGCCTAGGAATCAAACCCGGGTGTGTCTGTTGTGAGCTACGCGCTATCATTGAGGTACGTCACCTATCCAGTTCTCTCTCGAACAGCACGTCTGTTCCGACCAGCAACTTCCATCACCCCAAAGTAGTGCCAGACACTGGTGTCAACACTACCAGCTGCTACAGTGTATACACTACCACCAGCTGCATAGTGTCAACACTACCATTAGCTACATAGTCTTAACACTACCACTAGATACAGTGTCAACACTACCACTAGCTACAGTGTCAACACTACCAGCTGCTACATAGTGTATACACTACCACCAGCTGCATAGTGTCAACACTACCATTAGCTACATAGTCTTAACACTACCACTAGCTACAGTGTCAACACTACCAGCTGCTACAGTGTCAACACAACCAGCTGCTACAGTGTCAACACAACCAAGCTGCTACATAATGTCAACACTACCAGCTACTACATAGTGTCAACACTACCAGCTACTACATAGTGTCAACACTACCAGCTACTACATAGTGTCAACACTACCAGCTACTACAAAGTGTCAACACTACCAGCTACTACATAGTGTCAACACTACCAGCTACTACATAGTGTCAACACTACCAGCTACTACATAGTCTCAACACTATCATTAGCTACATGGTCTTAACACTACCACTAGCTACATAATGTCAACACTACCAGTTGCTACAGTGTCAACACTACCAGCTACTACATAGTGTCAACACTATCAGCTATTACATAGTGTCAACACTACCAGCTACTACATAGTGTCAACACTACCACCAGCTACATGTCAACACTACCAGCAACTACATAGTGTCAACATTACCACCAGCTACATGATGTCAACACAACCAGCTGCTACATAGTGTCAACACTACCACCAGTTACATAGTGTCAACACAACCAGTTGCTACATAGTCAACACAACCAGCTGCTACATAGTGTCAACACTACCACCAGTTACATAGTGTCAATACAACCAGCTGCTACATAGTCAACACTACCAGCTGCTATATAGTGTCAACACTACCAGCTACAACAATGTCAGCAGCCACAGGTTGTCCCAGACACGGGTGCCAGACACTACCAGCAGCCAGAGGCAGTGCCAGGTACTATGAAGCAAGACAAGCCATGCATTAAGAGTGTGATCAGCAGCAACAACGTTGAGTAACCCGCCATGCTTCACCGCCCTCCACTTCTCACCCTAATGTTTTTTCCCCTGAATTATAATCACCTTCACATCAAGTGTTGTCCAAGTGCGCTTTGCTCTGTCCTTAGTGTATTCACCGTCCTTCTTATCTCTTGATATAACTGTTGCCTCATTTGTGTCAGGTTTCTGCGAAGGCAATTCCTTTATTTTCAAGGGTAACAATTTATAACAAATTCACTCTCTCATACTTTAAAACGTTATACATTAAATAATTTTACAAAATGTTAAAGGATTAATTTTCAAGTGTCGGTCTAACGCAGATCAGTTCGTTCACCAAGAATAAAAATCACAATAGAGTTGGAACAATTCTCTGTAAACCACTTTGAAGCCTTTTTTTCTTTTACACAAATAATGATCCAGTACAGACCAAAACTTCGTCTAAAATTTCCTCTATAACGTTTGGGTTAGTTGTGAACCATTCTCCTTAATGTGTATATAAAAATAAATATATTAATATATTTTAACAAATTTAAAGGATTAATTGATGTGTAGGCTTGATGCAGGTTATATTCTCGCGCCTTATAATGTGAATAATAATGAAGCTTCTTTCCTATCCAGGAATATTCTTTCGTGGTAGAGGTGTAAGCATTAACCCTGTCCATGACATGAATGTGCACCCACACATGCGCGGAATGCGTGGAGGTCGGTCCAGAGACAACACGTACAATATCTGCACAAAAATGACTTTAAATGTACTCATGTATGGAAGGATTTTGCTGTAAATATACAACCTCATGCCATCTCAATACGTCACTTTGCTTGTACACTGACAAACTAAAATTCCAGAAAAGCTGAATAAACTGGCCGCTGCATGAATGTTAGTGTTTTCTCCCGACATCACGAGGATACCAGTCATTGCTGAGCACCAACAATTATTCACAAAACACTAAGAACCCTTTGATTATTCACTCCTTTATTAATTCGCTTCCATCATTACTAATTTTTAGATATCTTAAAAACTTGTTACTATTAATATAAATTTTTCAGCTATCTTAATATGTCAATACTAATTTTCAGCTATCTTAATAGTGAGTGTTGTCAATACCAATATATACTGCAATCGTGATTAATTTACTATCAAATTACATATATCACAATTACAATATAAATAAAACAAAAATCCATTAGTCGCAGTCCAAACAATTCCCATAATTCACTCAAGGTTATAAGACACCACAAATTTTGACGAAATGGTAAATCTCCCTATTATTTCCGCTAAAACTGAGTTGTTAGGTTCTCAGACTATGAGGCAAGGGTAAGGTTTCCCAGCGTTGGGGAGCGCAGGGGTAAAGGTAATGAGGTCAGATAGGGTGAGTAGGCCTATTATTTTTCTGAGGGTATTATAATCAAAACTAATCGCTAAACCTACATGGGTCATACAGCGCTGTCTCAGGGTAGAAACAGCTTAGTAAATCAGATATAGCCCATTCTCGAAGCTAGAGCGATAAACGTTCAAATTTGAACAGTTACTATATTTCCTAGGCCACATCGTTTTCAAACTCAGCATGGTCTGTATTTCTAATTTGATTGTATTTAAATATTTTCACAGGTTTGTGTAGCCTAGCTCTGTCCAGGTTAACAGAGCCTAAAGTAACTTAACGCGATTTGTAGATAAATAGGAAGCGTTTGGAACTGATTGACGTCGAGCAAAACTTAAAAACCTGACTTTTTTAAAATGAGTCAAGGTTGTCAGATGAAGAGGTGGAGACAGGTACCACACAGTTTCAAGAGTAGGTAGGACTGGATCATTCAGAACTAAATTTTATACCTGGCACATGTTAGGTTCACCATTAAGTCACAGAGCGGAGCATATTTCTCATAAAACATACTGCAGAAACTTAGAAATATGCCGTGGTTTTGTAACACTTTTGCCACCAATAGTATGAGGAGAGGCTGAAGCAAGTGCCAGTGAGACATAGTTATGGCAGACAACATTTTCTAGTTTTTAACTGCCAATTAAGACATATAAATCTAGTGGGTTCCACAAGAGAAAAGTGAGAAGTGTGTACGAGGTGTTGCGTTACTATAACAACACTAAATTACTGAGGCTGGAGTGAGGCAAGAGGAGGTAACAACCCGACCGGGCAACAAGCAGCCGTCTGTACACAATTACATCACACACGTCTACACGCATCACAACCAGATGCTGGTCAGTGCTAGCCTTGACCTCTTGGGTAGCAAATACTTGCATGGTAATGAAGCACAATGATCCTGTAATCCACTGGTCATTTTATATATACACCAGTGAACGACAATCTGTAATTGTAATTACAATTAACAGTGAGCACCGCGATCTGAATAGCTATCAGTAAGAAAGCCTGGTCTCAGAGTGGGTGGAAGTGGGGCCATGATCCCAGGAAGCATCTCTAGGTAACCAACAGGTTATGTATTTTAAGAGTATATAGAACTAAGTACAGCAAGGAGGGACCCTAGGGACGTGTCAGTCGTAAGAATGTGCACTTTTGAAAGTGCATATAACAAGGAAAAACCTCCAAGATGTGTTCCATCTTCATCAGTCACACTCAGCAGTACACGTCCACACCTCTAGTGTAAATTACTCCACAGACCATCTTTTCTATTGAGAAGTATAAAATTTCACATCTTGGGTGTCATACTAAATGATATGTGACAAGGACGTTACACTCCCTCTCCTAATTTTTAAATGCATTTAATTTTGTTTTTCGTTTCACTATAACGTCTTGAGCTTCCGTACCCACTGAAAGCTGTGATGCTTATCTGCTGTCTGCCTTTCACGTGTCCTCCTCTTCCTTCTTTATTTGTTCTCGCCAGTTAATATTTCTGTAATATACTTTTTGCTTCCATTAACTGCTCAACTGGAGTTCTCCAACATTAATTATATTTTTAATATACTTTTCTAATTCATTTTCCCATAATTTAGGAATTGTTGAATATCTGAAGTATTTTTTGCCTCAATAAACTTTCTTCCGGAAGCACTTTCATTATCATCTCTGAAGCTATAAAGTAATAAGACCTCACAAGACTTCCACCAGAGGAATATAAAAAAGTGGTTACTAACAACCGAACTCACAGTGGGACCAATGCAATCCAAACCAAAGTGTACATGCAAACACCAGTGTACATGTAAACACCGGTGAACATGTAAACACCAGTGTACATGCAAACACCAGTGTACATGTAAACACCGGTGAACATGTAAACACCGGTGAACATGCAAACACCAGTGAACATGCAAACACCAGTGTATACGTAAACACCGGTGAACATGCAAACACCAGTGTACATGTAAACACCGGTGAACATGCAAACACCAGTGTACATGCAAACACCAGTGTACATGTAAACACCGGTGAACATGTAAACACCGGTGAACATCTAAACACCAGTGTACATGTAAACACCGAACATGTAAACACCGGTGAACATGTAAACACCGGTGAACATGCAAACACCAGTGAACATGCAAACACCAGTGTATACGTAAACACCGGTGAACATGCAAACACCAGTGTACATGCAAACACCAGTGTACATGTAAACACCGGTGAACATGCAAACACCAGTGTACATGTAAACACCGGTGAACATGTAAACACCGGTGAACATCTAAACACCAGTGTACATGTAAACACCGAACATGTAAACACCGGTGTACATGCAAACACCAGTGTATACGTAAACACCGGTGAACATCTAAACACCAGTGTACATGTAAACACTGGTGAACATCTAAACACCAGTGTACATGTGAACACCGGTGAACATCTAAACACCAGTGTACATGTAAACACTGGTGAACATCTAAACACCAGTGTACATATAAACACCGGTGAACATCTAAACACTAGTGTACATGTAAACACCGGTGAACATCTAAACACCAGTGTACATATAAACACCGGTGAACATCTAAACACCAGTGTACATGCAAACACCGGTGAACATCTAAACACCAGTGTACATATAAACACCGGTGAACATCTAAACACCAGTGTACATGCAAACACCGGTGAACATCTAAACACCAGTGTACATGTACACCGGTGAACATCTAAACACCAGTGTACATGTACACCGGTGAACATCTAAACACCAGTGTACATGCAAACATCGGTGTACATAATTATTATTCTTACCGTGACCACTAATTCTGACTAGTACAGATTAATTTGTAGCATTTTCCAAGTATGACAAATTACTATGTACTTGGTATCTAGTTTAACATTAAAAATTGCATGCATGACAAAATTAAGCATTTTCGAAGAAATAACCAGCAAAAAAAATGAAGTACCAGTTAGTAAAATCAGGAACTGTCTTAGGGCGCGCGCGCACGCATGCACACGCGAGCGCGAGCACACACAAAGCATGCACACACGCACGCACACACAAATGAAACAAGTTTACAACAACCATAAAATTTCCACTTCGCATCACACTCGTCGTCTAAGGTCAACTGACCAGACGTGGTAGCAAAAAAGGGAAGGGAGCGGGGAGGAGGGCTAAACAGCCCCAGGGTTACGGTCAGGGTCACAATTGGGAACAAAACCAATGAGAAAACTCGTTCGCCTTAATATTTCGACGTTTTAGTGTGTGAAGGAGAGTTGTGAAGGAAACAGTGTGCCTTGACTGTAGTGTGTGAGGGGGGAATTGCAAGGAATAACTGTGTGCCTTGACTGTATTGTGTGAGGGGGAGATTGCAAGGAATAACTGTGTGCCTTGACTGTATTGTGTGAGGGGGAGATTGCAAGGAATAACTGTGTGCCTTGACTGTATTGTGTGAGGGGGAGATTGCAAGGAATAACTGTGTGCCTTGACTGTAGTGTGTGAGGGGGGGATTGCAAGGAATACCTGGAGTTTACCTGGAGAGAGTTCCGGGGGTCAACGCCCCCGTGGCCCGGTCTGTGACTAAGCCTCCTGGTGGATCAGAGCCTGATCAACCTTGCTGTTGCTGCTGGCTGCACGCAAACCAACGTACGAGCCACAGCTCGGCTGGTCAGGAACCGACTTTAGGTGCTTGTCCAGTGCCAGCTTGAAGACTGCCAGGGGTCTGTTGGTAATCCCCCTTATGTATGCTGGGAGGCAGTTGAACAGTCTCGGGCCCCTGACACTTATTGTATGGTCTCTTAACGTGCTAGTGACACCCATGCTTTTCATTGGGGGGATGTTGCATCGTCTGCCAAGTCTTTTGCTTTCGTAGTGAGTGATTTTCGTGTGCAAGTTCGGTACTAGTCCCTCTAGGATTTTCCAGGTGTATATAATCATGTATCTCTCCCGCCTGCGTTCCAGGGAATACAGTTTTAGGAACCTCAAGCGCTCCCAGTAATTGAGGTGTTTTATCTCCGTTATGCGCGCCGTGAAGGTTCTCTGTACATTTTCTAGGTCAGCAATTTCACCTGCCTTGAAAGGTGCTGTTAGTGTGCAGCAATATTCCAGCCTAGATAGAACAAGTGACCTGAAGAGTGTCATCATGGGCTTGGGCTCCCTGTGTGCCTTGACTGTATGGTGAGAGGGGGGGGGATTGCAAGGAATAACTGTGTGCCTTAACTGTATGGTGTGAGGGGGGGGATTGCAAGGAATAACTGTGTGCCTTGACTGTATTGTGTGAGGGGGGGGGGATTGCAAGGAATAACTGTGTGCCTTGACTGTAGTGTGTGAGGGGGGGATTGCAAGGAATAACTGTGTGCCTTGACTGTATTGTGTGAGAGGGGGAATTGTAAGGAATAACTGTGTGCCTTGACTGTATTGTGTGAGGGGGGATTGCAAGGAATAACTGTGTGCCTTGACTGTAGTGTGTGAGGGTGGGATTGTAAGGAATAACTGTGTGCCTTGACTGTATGGTGTGAGGGGGGGATTGCAAGGAATAACTGTGTGCCTTGACTGTAGTGTGTGAGGGTGGGATTGTAAGGAATAACTGTGTGCCTTGACTGTAGTGTGTGAGGGGGGGTGATTGCAAGGAATAACTGTGTGCCATGCCTGTAGTGTGTGAGGGGGGGATTGCAAGGAATAACTGTGTGCCTTGACTGTATTGTGTGAGGGGGGATTGTAAGGAATAACTGTGTGCCTTGACTGTATTTTGTGAGGGGGGATTGTAAGGAATAACTGTGTGCCTTGACTGTATTGTGTGAGGGGGGGATTGTAAGGAATAACTGTGTGCCTTGACTGTATTTTGTGAGGGGGGATTGTAAGGAATAACTGTGTGCCTTGACTGTATTGTGTGAGGGGGGGATTGTAAGGAATAACTGTGTGCCTTGACTGTATTGTGTGAGGGGGGGATTGTAAGGAATAACTGTGCGCCTTGACTGTATTGTGTGAGGGGGGGATTGTAAGGAATAACTGTGTGCTTTGACTGTAGTGTGTGAGGGGGGAATTGTAAGGAATAACTGTGCCCCTTGAGAGGGAGGGGAATATGATGTAATCCCAGGGAGGGGAATACGATGTAGCCCCCAGGGAGGGTAATATGTAACCCCAGGGAGGGGAATATGATGTAACCTCAGGGAGGGTAATATGTAACCCCAGGGAGGGGAACATGATGTAACTTCAGGGAGGGGAATATGATGTAACCTCAGGGAGGGTAATATGTAACCATAGGGAGGGGAATATGATGTAACCTCAGGGAGGGGAATATAATGTAACTTCAGGGAGGGGAATATGATGTAACCTCAGGGAGGGTAATATGTAACCCCAGGGAGGGGAATATGATGTAACCCCCAGGGAGGGTAATATGTAACCCCAGGGAGGGAAATATGATGTAACTTCAGGGAGGGGAATATGATGTAACCTCAGGGAGGGGAATATGTAACCATAGGGAGGGGAATATGATGTAACCACAGGGAGGGAAATATGTAACCCCGGGGAGGGGAATATGGTGTAACTTCAGGGAGGGGAATATGTAACCATAGGGAGGGGAATATGATGTAACCTCAGGGAGGGGAATATGTAACCCCAGGGAGGGGAACATGATGTAACCACAGGGAGGGAAATATGTAACCCCAGGGAGGGGAATATGATGTAACTTCAGGGAGGGGAATATGATGTAACCCCAGGGATGGGAATATGATGTAACCTCAGGGAGGGTAATATGTAACCCCAGGGAGGGGAATATGATGTAACCACAGGGAGGGAAATATGTAACCCCGGGGAGGGGAATATGATGTAACCTCAGGGAGGGGAATATGATGTAACCTCAGGGAGGGGAATATGATGTAACCTCAGGGAGGGTAATATGTAACCCCAGGGAGGGGAATATGATGTAACTTCGGGGAGGGGAATATGATGTATTCTCAGGGAGGGGAATATATAACCTCAGGGAAGGGAATATGATATACTCCAAATTAGCTAACACCCACCTGTTAATATTCCCTATATGTCAATGTGTCAGTCCTTACCACATTACAAAAGACACACGTTATAATAGCTGAAATAAGAGAGCCCTGATGCACGTGTGAGTGTTGAATCTCCACTCTGATATAACACTGCCCATCTATCACGGTAACATACGCTCACTTACCAACATTTAAAATGAGTGACAGTTTCAAACCGCACACTTCCTGCCTAATTAAAGCCACGTAAACGAGGTGCTGAATTTTGTTAATGTGGGAACCGGGATGAATGAGGAGGGAATAATGACCACTTTCACTTAGTTAAAACAGGTTTGAGCGACGTTCACTTCTTCAGCACAACACACAAGAAACTCCTCGACAATACTGATAAAAATGAAGAAGCGTGGGGTGAAAGAGATGATGAGGAAGAAGAGAGCAGAAGAGTAGAAAGGACGGGAATAAGAATACTAGTATGGAAGATGGAAGACGAAGAATAAGAGATCGACGGAAAAGGCAAATTAATAAGAAAATGGAAGAGCAAGGTAAAAGGAGAGAAAAGGAAAAAAAAATAAAGAAAAATAGAAAAGGAAAACAAAAGTGGGAAGAGAGGATAATATAAACTAAAAGCAGAAGACTAAGAGAAGAAAGGTTAAGAGGAGAGAGAAGGGTAGGAGAAGGAATGATAAGTGTGACGAATAATAGGGGTAAGAAAAAAAGTCCAAGTTCCTTGTCCAGATACTAGTATAGTGTAATCTCCACCATTCCATGTACTTCTCACTCTCAGCCGCACACGAAAAAAAATCAAGTGAACCATAAGTAAAAATGTATAAAAGAAACTAGAACATACTTGGCTAGTTAGTGTGAGTTAGACCTGCCTAGCATGGGACAGCATTCCTGCTGCAATGCACCTTCCTTCTTACGTTCTAAAAAAAAAAAAATACTCCATATCAACACGCGTACATAAACACTAACATTTTTTTAACAAATGTATTTCATCAGGAGTGTGCTGCTACTCGTATGATAATTACACTGCACATACACTCAGTGTGGAGGAGAGGAGAGAGCGAGGTCCTTTTCAAGCAGAGTCGCTCAAACAATTAACATAAAATCACTTTTCTCTTAATTTTGGTCGCCAAATAATTTAACCTCGCCTAGTCTTAATATAAAAAATAATAATATGCAATTTACCTTAATTTTACCAAACCTATCTTATGTCACTTAATGGTATTATGGCGAGGTACTATCAATGGTACCAGTTAAATAGTGATGATGCAGAGAAATACCACAAACCTCTAAGAGGTTAAAACAAGTGGTAAAACCTCGTAAACTGCTCACTTAAGAACTAATAAATTAAACGACAAAATGAGAGCGAAACCAAGTTAGAAACCCAGCACAGAAATAAACCAGAAGTGCAGCATACAACAACACGACATACCAAGAAATAATTAGGACTACAACATACAACAAAACACGATATACCAATAAACTAGAACAACAGAATACAACCAAAGACAGACATACTAATCAAAATGGCTTCCGGAAAACAAAAATGTTTCCTGGTAATTACAACACCTTGAACAGTGGGCAAGGTGAGGGGCAAGCAACCACAACCAGGCGTCGACCAGTGTGACTACAGACAAGGTCTTGACACCTGTGACTCCTCACACACCTGGGGTCATCACCCCGTCCCTCACATTCATACACAGGAAGAACACTTCAAACATGTACCAGGAAGGTCTGGGAGGTGTGCCTTGATGCTGGTGGAAACCTCCTGATCCAAGGAACTGAGCTATCCTTCCCTTAAATTAAAACTGACTACCTTTCATTTTCAAGGCCTTATATGACCTAACGGGCTTCCCAGCAAATAATAATAATAATCTAAAATCAGGTGTGAAGTTTGTTGACATTTTTATTGCATATTCATATCTTGATCATCAACATTACTTTCCAAACTCTGCATGACGTTCAAGATCAGGAAGGTACAGACGAGGCTAGACATAAACTGCACTGTGGTCTTCTATAACTTTCGTGAATTTACAAGACGAATATAATTCCGGCATAATATTGAAGACGCTCATAACTCCCTAATACAGGAGACATGATCAAACAGTTGATCATGTTGTGTCGATAAATTGGAAAAGACCAGATATTTTGAAGAAGGATGAACCAGCACAAGCAAGGAACATCGTGCTAATTTTAACGTTGTCTGGGATTGTCGAGCGCTGCCAGATGTGTTGCGCCAGTTCTATTTAATTTCCTTATTTGTGATTAAGTATACCTTCATATGGGTTTATGAAACCTACTCTAAATTAACCCAAAACAAATCTATATACAAAAAGCGTTCGGAAAGGGATGCTGGGTAATGCATAAGAAAACGAAAGATGCAAAATCAGGATAGGTTGCAAGACAGCGTCTGTAAAGGTAGCAATACAGAAAATTTTGAAAGATGACCAACCTATGCATGGATAGCTATGAAACATAGCTAGTCAACAAACTGAAAGGTTGTAACATTGTATTTCCAGAGCACTGGGATGTACTAGGTCCTTAAGTGTTCTAGTTAATAAAAATAAATATCATACACACAGTAACGCTCATGCTGAAACTAACCCTCAAAAATAAAAACTAACCACGCTAACAAACATACAACAAGCAATGAGTATCACATGAAGTTAAAATAAGCTGACAAACTGGGTCTCGCTCCATCACACCAATACCCAAGGTCTGAGTGCAACGGGTCTATCACTGTTACAGCATATTATTATAACCATGGTGGAGCGCTAAACCTGTAGGGATTATACAGTACCTGTAGGGGAGGGATGGAAGGTATTCAGGCTCAATTAAGGGAACTGGAGCACAGATCAAATCCCCTAGATCAAGAGCCCCTCACCAGCGTCAAGGAACCTTAAAATAAGAATAACTGCCGTGTATTATTATTATTATTTTTATCATTTTCACAGTTCAGGGAGCAGCGCTAACCTGTCGAAGGCCAAGGAAACGGAAGGTATCAGATTCCATCTAAGAAAGGGGAGGTCAGGACTAATTTCTTGGCTCAGAAAGTCCTTCATTGACATCGAAGATCCTCCCTTGAGAGGTTTGTAATATTTATATTACGAGATCTATCATAATCCTTCGTGCTCTGCGGCGGCGCTAATAGTGTACATATTTTAGAGAGGCTGTGAGGAAAGAAAATGATCCCTGTATGCTTTAAAACTAGAATATCTCGCCTAGCTTGAAGAAATAGCCGGAAAACCACACACGTTACCATCACGCATCCCTCCCACAAATACACTATCGCAAGCACGCATCGTCCAAAACATGCAGCCTCCAACACACGTAGGCATTCTCCACACGCAATTTCTCCCCACATTCAATTCCCTCTCACGTGCAATTCCCCTTCCCCCACGCATGTGCACGCACGAAATTCCCCTTCCCCCACTCATGTGCACGCACGAAATTCCCGTCCCTCCATGTAGGTAATTAGCTCCCATCTCCAACGTTCTATATTTTATGATTGGAAAAAAATATAAAAAATTATATAAAATGCATATTATTATTATTATTATTATTATTATTATTATTATGGGGAGCGCTAAACCTGTAGGGATTATACAGCGCCTGTGGGTAGAGGGATGGAAGTCATTCAGGTTTAATTCAGGGAATTGAAGAATAGATCCAATTCACTAGATCAAGAGCCCCTCACTAGCATCAAGGAACCTCCGTTGAAGGGTACAAAAAAGCATAGTACAGCAAAACTATATGAAGGAATATATGAAACAATCCGGAAGGGAGGATATAATTCTTGTGTCCCTACCGGAGGCCAGAGCTGTGTTGACCTGTAAGGTGGAAAAGGCACTACAACTGGCATAATGAACCTCCAATGTTGCGAACATGTAGTAGGTTCGCCAGTCTTGTCCCGGCCTGGTTCTTTTCCAGATGGTGACCCGGCAATGCGAACATGTGGAAATTCACACAACCATTTAATCAACTACAAAAACGCAAGACTTATGGCCAAAGAAGACAACACTCAATACCGAAGAATCCTGGTATCATCACTTATCTGTATATCCAACAACTTCACCCAGAACAACGGAGGTACTGGGTATTTCTCAATCAGCTATCCATGGTGTGCAAGTCGTGTTTCCCATTCGTAATCGTGCAAGCATAGTTTCCTGCACCCGACAGCGATGGAAAGATGACCAACAACCCATTTGTTGTTTGATGGAAAACAATTTGTTGTACACTAGCTCGTACAAAAGTTGTCTACTTAGGAGTCAAGTGTGTATTGGAAAATAGTACGAGACAAGGAATCCCCTTCCCCTCCCAGTCCTATGGGAAATTAGTAGGTCGTTAATAGGGAATCGAGAGGATGAGTCTGCATGTTCATTTCCCTGAATATCATTGTCCTGAGATCCAGCAAAGAGGGACTTGCTTGTGTCCGCTAGAAATGAGAGACAACCACTGTTACAATAGGAAGTGCAATAGTACGTGGGAAGTGGAACTTCTGGATAGCTTGTAACGCAGTCTAAAACAATAATATGTGATGTGGACAGTGACAATGTGTATGATAGTGGGGAACATTGTATATAACTGCTGTGAAAATAATGGTCAGGTCTCTTAAGTATCCTTGAATTATGAATAAAAAAGGCACAATACTGTAGTTGGAACAATACACAAATAACCTACTCAGGACTTTACTTAAAACAACGTTTCGGTCCGATTTTGACCAGTTAATAGTCCAAGTCGGACCGAAACGTCGTCATAAGCTTCAATCTCTTATGTGCGGATTATTTGTGTGTCCTTTTAATAATTCTGTGTAACCTGCAGTAGCGTGAGATGACTTTATAGTGTTCAGAGAGAGGCACGAGTTCACAGCAGAGATGTGAGCTCTCGGGTATGGAAGGGAAAAGGAGCTAGTTTGTAACATGCGTGTATAGCTAGCCTGTAGTGAACGGGTACAGCAAACGCGTACTGCTAGCTCGTAGCGAACATGTATTGTGGACGCGAAAGCGTGTAGCGAACATATGTTGTGATCTAAAGCAACATCAATAACCTTTCCATCAATACTTACAGGCAACCTGTAGACAATTCCAGGGGTCACTGCTCCCGCGGCCTGGGGTCTGGCTGACAGCCTGATACACAATAATAGTATCATGGGAACGCAAACAGAAATAAAAGAGGTAACTTGAAAATTGTTTCTAAAGAAAAAAGCAACTCAAACAATGCATGGTAAAACAAAGCAGGAAGTATTGCAAGAGAGGTGATTTCCGTGTTTACTTTCCGGATGCAATGTTACAACAAGGCTCTTTGCGTCTCGTGGTTTGCGGAGAAAAAGCTTGTTAACTTGCGTTACAATAACCTCCAGGTTATATACACAAGGAAAGAAGAGAGGTTGGCAGATCGTGATAAATGAGGGAAGATGGGGCTATGGAATAGCGATAACAGAATGCACGGTGTATCACTGTGAAGACCGATAACACTACCCAACAATGATATCACCAGTGCTGGGTGGTGATTTTATCTGACAGTGCAGTGATACGACGTGTAATCTGGTATCACTATTCTTTATCATCGCCACCACCACTACCTCTAGGAACGTTCATACACTCACCACCGCCACCCCCGCCAATAGTAACGTTCATGCAACCACCACCCTTACCAAAAGTAACGTTCATACAACCACCACCACCACCCCTATCAATAGTAACGTTCATGCAACCACCACCCCTACCAATAGTAACCTTCATGCAACCACCACCACCACCACCCCTACCACTACTAACGTTCATGCAACCACCACCACCCCTACCGCTAGTAACGTTCATGCAACCACCACCACCACCCCTACCGCTAGTAACGTTCATGCAACCATCACCATCCCTACCAATAGTAACGTTCATGCAACCACCACCACCCCTACCAATAGTAATCTTCATGCAACCAACACCACCACCCCTACCACTAGTAACGTTCATGCCACCACCACCCTTACCAATAGTAACGTTCATGCAACCACCACCACCCCTACCACTAGTAACGTTCATGCAACCACCACCCTTACCACTAGTAACGTTCATGCAACCCCCACCACCCATAACACTATTAACGTTCATGCAACCACCACCACCACCACCCTTACCACTAGTAACGTTCATGCAACCACCACCACCACCACCCCTACCACTAGTAACGTTCATACAACCACCACCACCACCACCCTTACCACTAGTAACGTTCATACAACCACCACCACCACCACCCCTACCACTAGTAACGTTCATACAACCACCACCACCACCACCCCTACCACTAGTAACGTTCATACAACCACCACCATCCTATGTCGACAAACACTGTTGACGTATCTGATAATATTATGGCCGTTACACCTCTCCTTGTCTATTAAATAATAATACCTAGTATCTAGAGTACAATTACTTATCTGTAATCTGCAATTAATTTGAATGTATGTATGTATGTATGTATGTATGTATGTATGTGTGTGTGCGCGCGTGTGCGTGCGTGTGTGTATGTATGTATGTGTGTGTGTGTGTGTGTGTGTGTGTGTGTGTGTGTGTGTGTGTGTGTGTGTGTGTGTGTGTGTGTGTGTGTGTGTGTGTGTACGTACTCACCTATTTGTGGTTGCAGGGATCGAGTCATAGCTCCTGGCCCCGCCTCTTCAATGATTGCTACTAGGTTCTCTCTCTCCCTGCTCCATGAGCTTCATCAAACCTCGTCTTGAAACTATGTATGGCTCCTGCCTCCACCGCTTCGTCACTTTCTAGGCTATTCCACTTCCTGGCAACTCTATGACTGAAGAAATACTTCCTAACATTCCTTTGACACATAGGAGTTTTCAACTTCCCATTGTGACCCCTTGTTTCTGTGTCCCATCTGTCTTTGTCGACCTTGTCAATTCCTCGCAGTATTTTATATGTCGTTATCATGTCTCCCCTGACCCTCCTGTCCTCCAGTGTCGTCAGGCCGATTTCCCTTAACCTTTCTTCGTAGGACAATCCCCTTAGCTCTGGGAATAGTCTTGTTGCAAACCTTTGCACTTTCTCTAATTTCTTGTCGTGCTTGACTAGATGTGGATTCCAAACTAATACTGCGTACTCCAATATGGGCCTGACGTATATGGTGTACAAAGTCTTGAAAGATTCCTTATTGAGGTATCGGAACGCTATTCTTAGGTTTGCCAGACGCCCATACGCTGCAGCAGTTATCTGATTGATGTGCGCCTCAGGAGACGTGCTCGGTATTATATTCACATCAAGATCTTTTTCCTTGAGTGAGGTTTGCAGTCTTTGGCCATCTAGACCATACTCTCTCTGCGGTCTTCTTTGCCCTTCCTCGATCTTCATGACTTTGCATTTGGCGGGGTTAAATTCAAGGAGCAAGTTGCTGGACCAGACTTGCAGCCTGTCCAAGTCTCTTTGTAGTCCTGCCTGATCCTCGACCGATTGAATTCTCCTCATTACCTTCACATCATCTGCAAACAGGGACACTTCTGAGTCTATCCCTTCCGTTATGTCATTCACATATACCAAAAACAGCACAGGTCCTAGGACTGACCCCCGTGGAACCCCGCTCGCCACAGGCGCCCACTCTGACACCTCGTCATGTACCATGACTTCTTGTTGCCTCCCTGTCAGATATTCTCTGATCCATTGCAGTGCCTTTCCTGTTATGCATGCCTGATCCTCTAGCTTTTGCATTAACCTCTTGTGAGGAACTGTGTCGAAAGCCTTCTTGCAGTCCAAGAAAATGCACTCTATCCATCCCTCTCTCTCGTGTCTTATTTCTGTTACCGTGTCGTAAAACTCCAGTAGGTTTGCGACACACGCTTTTCCTTCCATGAAACCGTGCTGGTTGTCGTTTATAAGCTTGTGTCTTTCTAGGTGCTCCACCACTCTCCTCCTGATGATCTTTTTCCATGACTTTGCATACTATACACGTTAGTGGTACAGGTCTGTAGTTTAATGCCTCGTGTCTGTCTTTCTTAAAAATTGGGACTACATTTGTCATCTTCCATACCCCAGGTAATTGCCCAGTTTCAATGGATATGTTGAAGATTTTTGTTAGTGGCACACACAGCATCTCTGCTCCCTCTCTAATGACCCATGGAGAGATGTCCAGTCCCAACGCCTTTGAGGTATCAAGTTCACACAGCAACTTCTTCACCTCCTCCTCGGTTGTGTATATTTCATCCAGCACTTGTTGGTGTACCTCCCTATACTGAATTCCTGGAGTCATTCCTGTCTCCACTGTAAATACTTCTTTAAATCTCATGTTGAGCTCCTTGCATACCTCTTTCTTGTTTCTTGTGAACTCCCCACCTTCCTTCCTCAGCTTAATTACCTGGTCCTTGACTGTTGTTTTCCACCTGATGTGGCTATACAACAGCTTCAGGTTAGACTTGATTTTCGATGCTATGTCATTTTCGAATTGTCACTGGGCCTTCCTTCTTATCTGTGCATATTCGTTTCTGGCTCTTCGGGTAATCTCTTCATTTTCCTGGGTCCTTCATCTCCTGTACTTTTTCCATTTTCTAGTGCACTTAGTTTTTGCCTCCCTACACCTTTAGGTGAACCAAGGACTCGTTCTGGTTTTCCCATTATTTCTGTTTCCCTTGGGGACAAACCTCTCCTCTGCATCTTGCATTTTGTTGTCACATAATCCATAATTTCTTTTACTGGTTTTCCTGTCAATTCTCTCCCACTGAACGTTCTGCAGGAAGTTCCTCATGCCTGTGTAGTTTCCCTTTTTGTAATTTTTTCCCGTCCTATTTCTACTACCCTCTCCACTTGTAGCTCAACTATGTAATCAGAGCACAGAACCACATGATCGCTAGCTCCAAGGGGCCTTTCGTATACGTGATATCCTCGATGTCTAAACTACTCAAGGTGAATACTAGGTCCAGTCTTGCTGAATCATCCTCACCTCTCTCTGGCAGTCACTCGTAACATGTTGATGCATGAGGTTTTCCAGTACCACATCCATCATTTTGGCTCTCCATGTTTCAGGACCCCCATGGGGCTCCAGGTTTTCCCAGTCTCCTTGTAATTGAAATCACCCATAACTAGTGACTTTGCTCTCCCCATGTGAGCTCTTCTGGCCACCTCGGCTAGTGTGTACTATTGCTCTGTTGCTTTCGTCGTATTCTTCAATTAGCCTCCTGCAGTTCTGTGGTGGTTTGTACATTACTGCAATTACCACCTTATGGCCCTCGAACTAGATTGTTCCTACTATGTAGTCCCTTTAGCCCATTCCATCCATTTCCTCGAATCCCCACCGGTTTTTAACGAGCAGTGCAACTCCTCCCCCTCTGCTCCCTCTATCTTTCCTGAGGATTTGATATTTGGGTGGAAAGATTGCATCTGTTATCATTCTGGTGAGTTTCATTTCTGTGGGTGTTGTTATGTCTGGGGATGTCTTCTTGATTCTTTCATGCCACTCCTCACATCTATTTGATATTCCGTCTGCATCTGTATACCAAACCTTCAACTTTTCTAAAACTGTGGTCTGGCAGGGTAAGTTGGAGATGGGGAAGTGGGAGACCTGATGAGGAACTATGGGTGGTTGCTATGAAGATGGAGTTTTTAAATGAGGTGGGCGGGGGTACTGGGTACGGCATGTGTGTTTTGGGTTAGAATGTTTAGATGCACTGGGGTTGTCCTGGTTGGGGGGCTTCTGTAGGTGGTTGTGAGGAAGGTTGTATTTGAACTTTTTCCTGAGTCTGGGTTTTCCTGTCCATCTCCATCCTCACCTCTTTTTCCTTCTTTCGTCTTTGTACCCTCTCTTTCAGTTTCTACCTTTTTTCTCATGTTCTGTCGGGGTCGAGATACACCCTCCGATAGGCTGACATGTCCCTCAGTCTTGCTTTCTTCCTGCAGGATCCTGTTTTGAGCCAATTCTGCCTTGAAAATCACTTTGGCCGGTTTCTTCCTCTTGCAATCCTCCTATTCTCAGAAAATTTGCAAGTTGGGTCTTGTATCTTCTCCTATTGCTTTCATGATGTTTTCAATCGTTTTTCTCTCCTTGTCTTCTTGCTTCGTAAGTTTCCCCTTCAACTTCCTCGATCCTATAAACAAAGACTGATCTCTCCCTTTCATTCTCCCACTGCATATCCCCATGAATCCCCCGATTCGATTTAATTACCTCCATTTCAGCTTTCCTTTCTTCAATCTCTTCACTATCTGTTGTCCCTGGGCCCAGTGTGTGTGTGTGTGTGTGTGTGTGTGTGTGTGTGTGTGTGTGTGTGTGTGTGTGTGTGTGTGTGTGTGTGTGTGTGTGTGTGTGTGTGTGTGTGCGTGCGCGCGCGGGGGGGGGATGAGTTGAATGATAGCTCTAGGCCTTTCATGTTGCAATCAACACATCAGCAGCTTGCAGTATATTCCATGGATATATTATCACGCACTCTCTCTTCCGAGAGTACAAGTTAACGGGTCTGAGACATTCCAAACATTTTAGATATTTTTAGGCCGGTAGGGGACTTGGACGTGCCTCGCATGGGCCAGCAGGCCTGCTGCAGTGTTCATTTTTTATGTTCTTATGTGAAGAGCAGACGACTTTTGTACATTATCCAGCTCCGCTCTTTCTCTCTCTCTCTCTCTCTCTCTCTCTCTCTCTCTCTCTCTCTCTCTCTCTCTCTCTCTCTCTCTCTCTTCCTCCTAATTTCAATGGCACTGAACACAAAACAATATTCGTGAGAGCACAAGTGTAAATATTTAAATAGTATCTTCTTTGGTGCTGTTTCTCTTCTTTTGAGTTCTGATAATCCACCCTCTCATTTTTCTGGTCTTTGCATTTGCTTCATTGTGTTTTCCATATGACAGCTCCTCTGACATAATTACTCCTATCAGTTACTCCTCAAGGTTCTCCAGTCCGGCATTGACTTGCACACCGCCATCCAACTAAACACTAAAAATAGACGTTTCAGCCATGAACTTTACATTTTTTTTACATAGTAACAATGACAATACCTGAACTTCTCAAGGTAACCTAATTAAATAATAAATGTGACCTTTTGACCTCCAATACCGAACACCTGGAGAAAAAAAATGTGGAAACTGACAGATGTGACATCGAGAATCGATTTAAGCACTTTTGTATCTGCCTTCCTACAGGACATCATCATACCTGCCTACCAATATGATTTGACTAAGGGAGCGAATGATTCGGATAGTGCCTTAAAGACAGTATACTTCAGCTCAGCTAGCTGAACCAACACCAGCGATATCAATTCTTATGCTTGGTTAACTATAACAGTGTGTTTATCCTCTCCACGAATTTTACTGTCTTCAATCTCTTGCTGTTGTTACACCATCATGCCACTAGTGTGTTTATCCTACTCTTCACACACTTTACACTATATTTCTACTCTAGGAATTACCACATAGTCTATCATTGATAAGCTAAAAGAATCAGACAAAAAGTTCTACTCGACTATTACCATATACCCATACAAAATTTCCCTATTATAAAACTGTACTGATTTACTATTCACCTAATGCTACTCTAGTATAATACTATGTAAATGTAATTATTAACTAAGGAAGAATTTCCATGTAGTCTATTGCCTTATTTCTGTATTCTTATACTGTCAATTCATCAACCTGTTCATCTCTTGACATGTTAAGAGATCAATTACAGAAAATGTTCAAGTCCACAATTTTCCTTCAGGAAGCTGGAAGGAAGGTTGTGGCTTTACAGAGTGATGGCACTAAGCTTCTATACTCCATCTACATTATAAAAACTAACTTCTGGTCACCACATACAATGTACGCAAAACACACACACAACACACAAAACACACACACACAAAACACACACACAAAACACACACACACAAAACACACACACAAAACACACACACACAGCGAATAACGGAGAGGCGGAGTCAGGAGCTGTGATTCGACCCCTGCAACTACAAATAGGCGAGTACACACTCTCAAAACAATACAAATATCTGCCAATCCATAAAACAATAAAGAACAGGCCTGAAAGATTAAAAAGAAAGAGTACTAAGCATTAAAAACAAGGCAACTATATGAAACAACGCGGAATGTGAGGTAGAACGGAAGGGTTTGCTGGTGTTTTTGTATCGTCAACACGTCATAGTGAGGAAGTGAGAGTTTTTACCCCAGCCGGTAGAGACAGCGGCTCCCTCCCACCAAGGTCGCTGGTTAATATGGGCTCCACCTAACTGCCTCAACGAAACAGCTACCCCATGGCGGAAGTACCGGAACACGGAAGTCTCTTTCTTACGTAATGTCTGAGGGAGAGAGCCGCCCTTCACGTCACAGCTGACTTGTAATATGCCCAAAATACTCTGCCCCACCGATATTTGTTTTTATTAAGTTATAACATTTTATATCCATGTGGAAAACACTGTTAAAAATGTAAAGATCATACAATGAATGGGGAAAGTGGTACTAGGCTTCACCACCGTCAACCACACCCACTGAATGGAAATCACTATAAAGGCTAAAAATTGTGTGTAATCGAATCCAGTATTTATATGTCTATGTTCAAACACTGAGTACACATGTGGTGTGCATGGATTGTGCTAGTGAACCTTAAGTTGTGCATCTGCATATGCCTGTGTATGTAATTGTGCTTTGCATATGCGTGCTTGAACTTACTCGTGCATGCATATGCATACGGTATACTGTACATACATTTTAAGACAAGCATATTCCAAAAGACACATTTTTTAAAATTGCAGAAAACAGTGAATATTTCCTCACAGGGTAAAACCCACTTATTGTGTCCAGCATTTCAGGCAGTTTTCTAGCGTAACTTATTTATTCGAGTTATTTATTCAGTTACTGAATATAAATATAATAATGAAATTCTCAAGAAGAGAAAGTTAGATACTTATGATCTTGTGCATTTGGCAAGAGCCTTACCCGAGATAAAGAAAGACGTCAGCAAACGCACTTTCACTGACTACTCGTCCAGTGAAAGGACCTCTGGTGGCCTTACTTTCCCTCTCCTTTATACGGAGTGGGCGGCTATTGTGACCTCCTGACCCAAAAAAGTGACCTCGCACGAGTTAAAATATCACATGTACAAAACACACAAGTCTGATCACAGAGTAACTTTACAAGAGTGACCAGCACCCCCTCCAGTGGATAACTACAATTACAAGAGATGGAGAGGATAGAGAAAACTAGGATAATTTGAAGATTGTATAAATCTGTAAATGAGGGAAAGAGAGGTAGGGGGTCATCCTAGGAAAGGTTGTAAGGAGGGCGTATGAGGAGCTTGGACATCCACCAAGCATATGTGAATTCAATGTTGCAAGTCTAGCAACAGATAAGAGAAAATTCTGAGGTAAGGCAGAAGCGTAAGCCTTATGCTTAAGCTTTATGCTTCTACCTTGCCTCAGAGTGAATTCCCCCCCCCCCGAACTATCTGTTGCTAGTCTTGCAACACTGCATAGCTCCTGACAACGCACAGTGCAAAAGATCTTGAGCTAAAGATTTCCATTTTCATGTATGTATATATATATCTATATATATATATATATATATATATATATATCTATATAGCTGTGTGTGTGTGTGTGTGTGTGTGTGTGTGTGTGTGTGTGTGTGTGTGTGTGTGTGTGTGTGTGTGTGTGTGTGTGTGTGTGTGTGTGTGTGTGTGTGTGTGTGTGTGTGTGTGTGTGTGTGTGTGTGTGTGTGTAATATATACCTATGTAGTAAGTTTATAAGAGAGCAACCACCCAGGGAGATACTACCGTCCTGCGTAAAACGGAAACCTGTAATTGTTTTACATGATGGTAAGATTGCTGGTGTCCTTTTTCTGCCTCATAGACATACAAGATTTCAGGTACATCTTGCTACTTCTACTTACACTTATGTCACATTACACATGCATGTACTAGCATATATATACACACCCCTCTGGCTTTTTTTCTATTTTCTTACTAGTTCTTGTTTATTTCCTCTTATCTCCATGGGGAAGTGGAACAGAATTCTTCCTCCGTAAGCCATGTGTGTTGTAAGAGGCGATTAAAGTGCCAGAAGCAAGGGGTTAGTAACCCTTTCTCCTATATACTGTATATTACTAAATTTAAAAGGAGAAACTTTCGTTTTTCCTCTTGGGCCATCCTGCCTCGGTGGGATACGCCGGTTTGTTGAAAGAAGATATATATAATGTACATACACACACCCTTACCTTTGACGAGTTTCTAAAATTTTTATACTCGGCCGGGCTTGTCTGGTACTTGCCTGGTCAACAGGCTTTTGCTGCTGGAGGCCTGATGGCCCACGTATCCATCACAGCCTGTTTGATCTGGCACGTGGTGAAGGTATTTGACCAGTTTCCTATATGACTTCTACACGTGTCCCAGCAGTTTCTGGAATCTTCTGGCAAGATGCTGAATAGTCTGGGGCCACAGATGTCAATACAATGCTCTCTTATTGTGCCTGCTTTTCACTGGGATTATTTGAACATCCTTCCATATCTCTCACTCCAGTATGTTGTTATGGCAGAGTTCAGATTTAAAACAGGGCCCTCAAATACTTTCCAGGTACATATTATCATGTACATATCTCTCTCTCCTCTAATCCAGAGAGCACATATTTACAGGACTTTAAAGCATTCCTGGTAACTTAATGCTTTATTGACTGTATGCAGGCCATATTTGATCTCTGTATTTATTCCAAGTCTGATATTTTTCCTGCTTTGAACAGGGCTGTCAATATCTATCAATATTGCAAATGAGAGCACAAGCAATTTGAAGTGTCACCACTGGCACTAGTATTTTCTTTGCTATGAAAGCTCTTATTATCCACCCTCATCATCTTCCTGGCTGTCATGACATTGGTTTTATTGTGTTCTTTGAAAGAATGGTCAGATGACATAATTACTCCTAGGTCTTTCACATGTTCCTTTTTTTTCTATTTATTGATCCTCTTGAGTTTTGTATATGGTGAGCCATTTGACTTCTTCTCATATCTAAGCACCTGGAACTTATCACCACTGAACATCATGTAGTTCTCCACTGCCCACCAGAAACCCCCTATATCTTCCCGCAATTTTTCAGTGTCTTCTACTCAAATGACTGTCAAGTTCATTTTAATGTTTACACCACTTCTATTCGAACACTCCATAAAACTGAAGATCACTGAACCAGTCTAAATATGTAATTCTTTTGCAAGTGACGAACTGCCATTTGCACTTTCTTATTGTGTGCTTATGTTTGTAGACAACTGCATAAGAAGTCTTACACAATATACTATGTCTAGTTTTTAACCCGTAAACGGTCCAAGCAGATCTACGTTCACATGTGTAGTGCTACAAAAGTAGATCGACTTTTTTTTATGTATTTTCAAATATAACAAAAAAAAAAAAAGATCAAAGTTTTTTTACACATTTTCAAATGTAAAAAAACAAAAAGATCTACTTTTTTTACATACTTTCAAATGTTGAAAAAACGTATATATACGTTTGGACCGTTTACGAGTTAAATGCAGTAGAGCCTCCACATCCACTAATTTGACATCTTCAGTTTCAGTTATCCACAGTTTACTATGGCCCAAAAATACCTCTTAATTTTGCATAATAATGGCCCCAAAGTAAAAAAGTTTAAAAGTTGACAGATGTTCATAGCCTAAGAGAAGTGCTTCTCATCAGTGAAAAAGTGATAATTCTCCACTTATTGCGCATAATTTATCAATTAAATTTTATAATAGGTATGTATAGAACTTGTATATAGGGTTTGCTACAATCCATGGTTTCAGTATCCAGGGCAGGTCCTTGGAACGTATCCCCGCAGAAACGTGGGTACTACTGTAGTAAGCCTTATGATTAGTCACCCAAAATACACTGCATAATTAGTGGCTTTCTTTTGTGCCTACCGTTGATTAATTCATGAATAACTACTGTATTCCTTGCATAGCTCAAATAAAAATTATTAATTATTAATACAGTGGTACCCTGAGTTTCGGCCATAATTCGTTCCAGAAGGCTGCTCGAGTGCCATTACCGAACGAATTTGTTCCCATAAGGATTAATGTAAATTAGATTAGTCTGTTTCAGACCCCCAAAAACACACTTACATAACTGTTCGAGTTAGGAGCTGTACGAAACTCGGAGTATCACTGTATTACTATTATTATTATTATCATCACTAGTGTCATCTGCAAAAGATGATACAAAATAGTAATGGGTGTTACATATTCCTGCTATTACGTTCCACTTGTGAATATAATATCTAAAAACTGCGCATATTGGTCACGTACTGTTGAAGGAGTATGGCTGAAAAAAAAAAAAAAAAAAAAAAACTTACTGAACACCACAGATGGTAGTGCCTACCAACACACCTATATAAGGCAGCCCACATACTAGCACAGATTGTCTCAACACTGACCAAGGCAGCCTCAATACTAAGGCAGCCTTAACACTAACCCAGTCTCAACATTGATCAAAGCAGCTAAAATACTGACCATGAGTATTAACACTTAGCAAGATAGGCTAAACACTGACAAAAACAGCCTCAACACTAATCAAATCAACCACTACACTGCATAAATTGTTACACCTCTAATTAGTCAAATTTACACATTTAGTCAACAAAGTTTGAGAAGGTATAAATGGCCTTTTAAAAAATAATTTCCTTTATACTTGTAACTCCAAAAATATCACAAACATTCTCAACACTCCTCTGTATGATTTTTCTTTATATCATACATCATTATGTTTACTTTTAACTTCATTACATTTCATTAACTCACTGAAAATCTTTTACAGACAATGCAGCTTCTACTTGTTTGTCATTAATTTTATAAGAACAAACTTTCATTCTTAGAAAAATGAACAGTAAATTATACATATTCTCGTGAATGTCAAATTACAAAAAACAAAATTTAACAGGATGCTTCCATTAATAGTGACAGAAATGGCAGAAGAGGTATAAAAAAAAATAATGGCAGAAGTATATAAAAATGTGTACGTATCTTTGATAAAATTAAGTACAGTGGTACCCTGAGTTTTGGCCATAATTCGTTCCAGAAGGCTGATCGAGTGCCTTTACCCAACGAATTTGTTCACTTAAGGAATAATGTAAATTAAATTAGTCAGTTTCAGACCCCCAAAATTACACTTACAAAAGCACTTACAACAATACACTTACATAATTGTTCAAGTTGGGAGCTGTACGAAACTCGGGGTACCACTGTATTCATTTCATTTGTGCATTTGTTTTAAAGGAAAAAGGAAGAATACAGTATATCTACTATTGAAATTACAATGAGAAACAGTTGCACAGCAATTGATATCATGTAACAAAGCTGATGCTTACAAATTTACTCGCTTTTAATGAAATCTCAAATATCAGATGAACAATGGAAATGATGCCATTATGAGGGCAACGATAGACTCCATCTGATCAGTTGATTCCTTCGTATTGAGGCAGTCCTCAATGGTGCAATCCTTACATTTGCTCAGATCGATTGTAGTGGGTGGCATCAATATCAAGGAGTCAATTGATGACATGAAGGAGTCAACCATTAATACATCCTGGAAGAAACTGTGGCTAATGTCCATGAATGATTTAAGAGGTTCCCCAATACTGACAAAGGTAAGGTGGTTTGTGTAGATGGCACAGAAACATGGAGAGGAAGTGTTTGAGGATATGGAGGCAGCAGAGGAACTGATCACATCACATGACAAGCTGATAAATAAGGACAATGCAGATAAGGTTTATCAAGAACAAAGATGGTAAATATTAGGAAGTGGTTCCAAATGGTAGCAGAATGAATATGAAATTCTTCTCTCCATAAAAGGTATAGCTACCTTTACCTCTGATAGGTTCTATGAATCTTCCTACTCAGGCAGTCCAGCCCAGATGCTGACTTGTCTGGTGCTCACTTGGGCAAGCAGGCTGTTACTGCTGGCAGCCCACTGGCATACATGCATCACAGCCTTTAGATCTGGCACTTGGCAGAGGAAATGGCCAAGTTTTCTCTTGAAGACATCTACACTTGTTCTGGTAATGCTTTCTGATAAGATATTAAAAAGTCTGGGACTATAGTAGTTGCTTTACTGGATAAATTTACTGCAGAGGAACCAATAATGGAAAGATGCCTGAAGATCAAGGAGGGAGTGGAAGATCTGCATCCACTGTACAAAAATACTTATACCTTTAACAAGCTGCTAAGTAGAATCAACCTTTTTATTGATAATAGCAGGTATGCCCTCCAATAAGCTGACCCAGTGATCCTAGAGAGAAATCATTCTTTAAATTTTCCCCTCCAACATCAAAATCATCAGTCTTTTCAAAATGTCAATGTACAAATATTACAGAAACATACTTTAAAGAAAATTTCTATCTATATTAAAATACTGCACAATACAATCCCACAGTAGTGGTATTTGTGAGATCATACTGAGAGATCATAACACTCTTCCCTTCCCCCCACCTCTTGTAAGTAGAGAATCAACACTAGAAAGTTCTTTAATTGAATTCTGCACATGGGAAGAAGTATTTTGTCTATTTTTAATGACTTTTTTGTTCATTTTGCATTTCCTGTCTGGCATGTTTAACCTTCTGCTCATGGTTATTTCTTACTCCAAGACTTTTTTTTATCCCTTTGTTTTATTGACCTAAGAAAAGCTTTTGACACAGTAGACCACGACATCCTACTCCACAAACTTGACCATTACGGTATAAGAGGCCATGCGCTTGCTTATTTCAAATCTTACCTTACTAATAGGTATCAGTATGTCACCATTAAAGACACAGCATCAACAACACGGCCACTTGATACTGGAGTTCCGCAGGGAAGTGTCCTTGGTCCCCTGCTCTTCCTCATATACATCAATGATCTTCCAAACATATCCCAACACCTGAAACCCATTCTCTTTGCTGACGACACGACTTAGGTCATCTCTCACCCTAATCTTGCCACCCTCAACACCATTGTTAATGAGGAGCTGATCAAAATATCGACTTGGATGACAGCCAATAAACTTACGCTTAACACTGACAAAACCTACTATATTATGTTTGGTAGCAGAGCAGGAGATGCACAAATTAACATTAAGATTGACAACACTCTAATTACCAGACATAATGAGGGCAAATTCCTAGGCCTATACCTTGACAACAACCTGAATTTCAGCACCCATATCCAACATATAACCAAAAAAGTATCCAAAACGGTTGGGATCCTCTCCAAGATATGATACTACGTGCCACAAAATGCCCTTCTCACACTATACCACTCACTTATTTATCCATACCTCACCTATGCTATTTGTGCTTGGGGATCAACTGCAGCAACACACCTAAAGCCAATAATAACCCAACAAAAAGCTGCAGCAAGAATATTCACTAAATCCCATCCCTGGCAACACACCCCCCCACTCTTCATAGATCTAAACTTACTCCCTGTTCAGTACATCCACACTTACTACTGTGCAATCTACATCTACAGGGCCTTAAACTCTAATATCAACCTTGACCTAAAATGCTTTCTTGATAGTTGTGACAGAACCCACAGGCATAACACCAGACACAAACATCTCTACGACATTCCCCGTGTCCGACTAAACCTTTACAAAAATTCAATGTATGTCAAAGGCCCTAAAATCTGGAACACCCTACCTGAGAACTCTAGAACTGCAGACACATTCTTATCTCCCTGATACACCCCGTCAACTAACTACACGAATACCACCTGGTGGTTCACACTTACACTCACTCACCCATTTGACCATAAACAGAAATATTAATCTCAATCTTAAAATAATGAATCCTGTGATACTCCAATACTGAAACTATGTACTGTGCCAAAACAAAAGCATTCACATTGCTAAACTCACAAACTAGTATTTAGTCACTTAGCCATAATACCAACTTGCCTCATAATTTGTAATATTTTAAAATTAAGAATTAAACTAAGTCTGCCCGAAATGCCTAGCCATGCTAGGTGTTCTAGTGGTACACTCTGCCATCATTATTTTACTACATGTAAACCACACAATAACCAAATTCTGTAAACTCAGTATTGTAATCCTTATAGAGAATAAACTTTGAATTTGAATTTGAATTATCTGTTCTATCGTACAAGGATCTTGGGTGAAGGGACTTCAGCAATCCACCAAAATAAACTACAGGCAGACATCACTAATATGGCAGGTTTGATTCTAGACCAGCACCGTAAAGCGAATCAGCCTTTTTCCACCTACCAGTGCATATAAAAACCTAATAACGTGTTTACACTATCCTCTATTATTAGTGCTAGGCCTAAAAAGAAAGATGGACAAATGCTGTAAACAGAGTGAGCATGAGTGCCATAGTGGTTAGAGCACTGGCCTGCTAATTTTAGGGCAGACTTGCCATGGGTTCAAATCCTGTTCATTAAGTGAACTTTTTTTTTTTTTTAGGCTTCCCAGGACATGATTTTGGTGTGAACATGTCATTTACACTGTTCTTAAGGAACTGATGCAACCAGGTTCTCAATGAATGTTCACACAAACACACACACAATCAGAGATTTCAACTATTTCCTTCATCTGATGGCCTGCCTTACATAATCTGATACTTTTTGCAATTGTCTTGTCTCAGCAACTTACTCTGGCCCATATTAATTCATCAATAGCCAAAAATGTCTGACAAACTCAGCCCTCAAGACCATAAGGCTCAGGGGTACCACGAACACGAAACTATCCACCACGCAAGCAGAGATGGCACTATAGATGCAACCAGTAGGCTTAGGGCCCATGAACTGGTAAGCAAAGCCCTCGCTTCACACAATGAGGGTCCGTGGTTCAATTCCCGGCAAGGGTAAAAACACATAGTATTTCCTTGCACCTGTTGTCCATGTTAATATATCAGTAAAATGGGTACCTGGGTGATAGTCGATTGGTGTGGGTCCCATCCTGGGACAAAATTACCTAATTTGCCTGAGATGCTTTGCATAACAAGGGGATTTCTATGTAGTAGTATGTCATTGATGTCAGCTAGACCTGTATACCTTGTATATGTACTCATAGAATTAAAGATACAGTGGAACCCTGGATATCGGCCGAATTGGATTTCAGCCGTATTGGATGCATCTGCCTGCCATTCCCCTGCGTTTGCGAGTCAGTCTGGCTGTGTCTCTGGGTGAGTGAGCAACATTCTGTGCATTCATCCATTGTTTTTGTGGTTGTTTATTGAGTGCAACTGCAAAATAAGCCACCATGGGTCCAAAGAAAGTTCCTAGTGCCAGCCCTTTGGTAAAGAAAGTGAGAAACATGATAGAATTCAGTGACAAAACTTTGTCCCATTTTAAGCAAATCTTTAAGAGACGCCAGAAACAGACCTCTGTGGACAGTTGTTTTTTGTGCGACAGGGGTGCAGTGACTCTCAAGCTGTCCTAGTGCCAGTATAAAACAAAGAAGGGCAGTAACCCCAGAGAGGGACTTGATACCTGAAGTCCTTGTAAAGGGGGATTCCCCTTCCAAACAATAAGCTCTCCTCTCTCTCTCTCTCTCCTCTCCTCGTCTTCTTCAATACGCCAACAAGTTTTCAGTAAAGGTATGTAATGTTATCATTAAAATGTGTGCTTTATACTTATTTCTCATTGTTTTCTGTATGTAAAACTATAGCTAATCTTTAAAAAATGTATTTTTTGTTAATATTTTTGGGTGTCTGGAATGGATTAATTGTATTTACATTAATTCTTATGGGAAATATTACTTCGGTTCTCAGCCTTTTTGGATTTAGGCTGACCTTCTGGAACGGATTACGGCTGAAATCCGGGGTTCCACTGTATTATTACTATAATTATTTGGAAATCCTGAGACATCCCACTTTGAGTTGTAAGGCCAGTATAATTTTTTGACCCATCAACAAACCTATCAGTTTTAGTTATTACTTTGGAAGCTAAAAGTACTGAAATAAATACAGTGAGGAGACAATTGTATAGTTGTAAGATGATTAAAAAAGATACTGTTGCATTATATTACTAATGTATAATCTAAGATCAAAGAAATAAAAAGTTTACATCCCATGCAAACACTGTATTTTATGTGAAGTCAGAAGCTTTATTTATATTTTAACCCGTAAACGGTCCAAACATGTATACTTTTTTACCGTTAGTGCCCCAAACGTGTATATACGTTTTATTTGTCATACATTCAACATTGCCACGATAAGCCCGAGTCACCTAGACATGAGAGAATGGGTGTGCGCACTCACTGTGCGCCATATTAAAATAATTGGGGATGCCTGGGTACCATATGCTCTTTTTTCCTATTAAAAAACAACAATTTTTTTTCTCAAAAAATTTGGGGCACTATGGGAGAGAACGTATATATACGTTTGGGCCGTTTACGGGTTAAAAGCATTTATGAGCCTGACAAAAAATTTATATACATATACATGTGTATTCTTTTTCCAAGCAAAATTTCTACCAATTTTTTTTATCACTTTTCTACATAACTTCAAAAATGTAAGTAGGTACAGTATCTTTATTAATGACAATACTTTATTGCCTTCCAGCAATACATTAATGCAAGTGATATCAATAACACTACTAAATCACCGATTGGTTAGAAGTATCTGACATTTTCCCACTGGTGAAGGGTTCTCCAATATTTAAATTTAGTAAATTATCAGTAAGTATTAACCTAACCTATGGCAATGGATAGTAACACGTGGTTTAAAAAGACATGCGAGCAAACACTAGGACATGTTTATTAGAATGGGTCTTGGTCTTAGGATCTTCATCAATTTCAACAAGGATCAAGAATGACAACATCTATGGGCATAAAAGTAAAGGGTGAGGCAGGTAGTGACCTGCACTTGGATAAATTGTTGACATTAGTAATGTGAAAAGTTGGTGACTATTTTTTTGGGCAATTACTTTTTTTATCCATCTTCATCCATGAAAGTATCTACCAAATCAAAATTATGCTTTACTGGCTCAAAACCAAAAGGTCCATGGTTAAGTTCCCTAACTGAGTGAGATAAACATATAAGTCTCCTTAGACCTGTTTTCTCTCTTCACCTTACAGTAAGAAGAGAGCCAAGTGTTCAACAACTCTTGCAGTCACATTTTTGAAG
Source organism: Cherax quadricarinatus (assembly GCF_038502225.1). Taxonomy (NCBI): domain Eukaryota; kingdom Metazoa; phylum Arthropoda; class Malacostraca; order Decapoda; family Parastacidae; genus Cherax; species Cherax quadricarinatus. The sequence continues at coordinate 12,134,104 of NC_091337.1, read as the reverse complement.
GAGGTAGTACAGTACCTCAAATACAGCTGAAATCTGAAATAAGCTGAGGAAGGAATAGTTTACAACTTGCCCTGTAAATTCATCTGTGTAAAAATAATGCTGGTACATATATGTACAATTAAGAGACTGGAAATTTATACCCTGGAAATATTAAACTTAATGCTACAATAATGTACTGAAAGGCTTTCATAAAAGACAAAATGGTCAGCCTATAATTAAAGATATTGAACGTGTTAATCTATATAATCCGAGAATACTTTGCCATACACAAGTTAAAATGGTAAAATCCACGTACAGTTACATGATACTGACACATGGAAGAAATTACATGCGTGAAAATGCTTAACACATTCAGTACTAAATATTTCATTCTTGGGACGGTGTACCGTTTGCATTATATGAGTGAACAAGATCCCAGAACCAAAACATTTCCTAATAATCATCTTAAGTACGTATTTGCAAACATGTCATTTCCTTAAAATGGTAAGTTTTATAAAGAAAATTATAGTGTTATGATTAGAACTGACAAGGTGACACTAGTGTATTTAAAATTCACAAAACAGACTGTTACACAATAAAACAAGAACAGTATGATAAATGAGTATGTGGCCAAAAAAAAAAAAAAAACTAGAGTTGCTTTAACCCTTAAACTGTCCAAACGTAGATCTACGTTCACGTGCATAGCGCTCCAACCTTGATTTTCCCCATTTGAAAGCATGTAAAAAAAAAAAACGTAGATCTACGTTCGGAGCCTGCCGCACATCAATGTATATCTACGTTTGGACAGTTTAAGGGTTAAAAACGATGGGAAACTAATGACTAAGATATTGATATGCTAACAAACCCTACAGGGTGCAACAACTAACAATACACAGCATACCTGTGACAAGTTTTGAGGGTTCTACTTTTGCAGACTGGCCTTAGGCCAGGCTTTCTTGATGATTCTTTGGTCACCCAGGCTGTTGCTGCTAGCAACATATTTTGTGGAAAAATAAATACATATATAGAGGGATTTATTAATAAGATTGAAAACTCAAGACAATACCAGCAACAGTAAAAAAATAAATCAGCTTCACTCCTAGTTTCATGAAAAGCCATTTAACACAATGGTAATGCATTTGAATTACCACCATATTAAATGTATAGGCAAATCTCTTTACACCTACTACCCCATTTGCCTAACATGCATTTGAATTATCACCATATTAAATGTATAGGCAAATCTCTTTACACCTACTACCCCATTTGCCTAACAGTAAATAGGTACCTAAGTGTAAGCAAAATGTTGTAGGGTGCATCCTGAAGAAATGGACAGAAAGACCCATATGGATATGAGTCACAATACTTGATCTTCTAGTGTTACTGTATTTGGGATTAAGAGAATTCTGGTGATAAAAAAAAGTTGTCTTCTATGATATACAGATACTGGTAATTACAATACTAGGAATAGGATGATACCATATTCTTTTTTACCAATTCCAATACTCAATTTCAGGCTGATACTAATACTCTATCATCAAAATAAGCCGATGCCCAATGATACTTGTATGGATACCGTCAAAATTGGCTGATACCCAATACCAATACTTTGGCACACCCCTATACAATACATAAAAAATTTGCATTACAATTTAAATACATAATTACAAATAAAAATAGTCACAAATCTGCACACTGCCATAACAACATACTGGAGTGAGAGATATGGGAGGAAGTGTAAAATAAACCCAGTGAGGAGCAGGGGTGCAGTGGGGACAATAAGGGAACACTGTATCAACATCCGGGGTCCCAGACTATTCAACATCTTGCCAGAAGATGTCAGAAACATGGCTGGAACAAGGGTAGAAGACTTCAAGAGGAAACTGGACAAGTATCTTCAACAGGTGCCAGATCAACCAGGCTGTGATGGATATGTGGGGCAGTGAGCCTCCAGCAGCAACAGCCTGGTTGACCAGGCAAGCACCAGATGGCCCATGGCTGGGCTCAGAGTAGAGAAACTCTCAAAACTCTTCAAAGGTATTCAAAGGTATATCAGTCAGTACATTCTCGTAATTCATGCAATTGTAACTTGCATTTTTCAATAATTCAGCAGCAATCAGGTTTGATCCAAGGAAATGGATAATAGATCAAATTCCTTAATCAACAGGCCTTCTCCATCATCCAGGCACTTGATCCAAAGAACTCAAACTGTCTTCCCTTTCCTTGGATCAAACCTGACTGCCTCACATTCCTCAGGTGCTGTATGACCTTTACAGGTTGACCACTTCTCAAAATCATTGTCTTATCATCATCAAAGTGATGACCCAAAACTTTGTCTGATATACTTCAAATTTGTCTACTTGAAGAGGGTCAGAATGTGTTATATAATTACATACTGCTCTAATTAAGTAGCAAAAATGAAATTTTCAAAAGGAATAATGTAAGAATCTTGATAGCAAACCTGTAAGAATGAACATTATTATTATTATAATCATGGGGAAGTGCTAAATCCGTGGGATTATACAGTGCCTGGAAGGGGGGAATGGAATGTATTCAGGCTTAATTCAGGGAACTGGAGCACAGATCCAATTCCCTAGATGAAGAGCCCCTCACCAGCATCAAGGAACCTCCCTTGAAGGGACAAGAATGAACAGTATCTGGTGAAGTAAATATTCAAGTCACTGATGTCAGAAAGTTGTCCAGGTAGTAGGTGCACTGACTTGTTAAAACAATCATGAATTATCCAGCAACATAATTTACATTAAAGTCACATGAGCAAACACTTAGGATGTTGCACTATGAATACGTTTCAGTCCTGGGATCTTGTTAAGCAAGTTTATTTAGGCAGAGGTAAACACCAGTACAATTATCATATGTAGTGTAAGTTATCTTGGAAAACCAAAAAAAGTCAGTGATTTACTGACTTTTTTGGATTATCCTAGGTAATTTACACACATATGTTACTATGAATAATAACTGTTGTCATCTGAATTTGAGTAACTGTACTGATGTGTACCTGTACCTAAATAAACTTGAACATATTTGGGACGAGTATGGTCCTAGGTCTGAAACATATTTCAACATTAAATTAGCTTACATGTCTTCAAACCACAACTTATCGGTGTTATACACCATATTTTTACAAACATAATTTAGGTTTATTACAGGTTAGGTTGAATTATTGCTTGCTGATAATTTTCATAATTTATACATGGAAGAACTCCTCCTAAAATGAAAATAAATGGTATAAAATACCGACACAGTGCCGTCCTGACGAACTTATACATGGAACATCTGGAAGCCGAGCGTTTCTCCACCATTATTCCTTCGACTGTCACCTGGCTCCGTTATGTTGATGACATTCTCCTCATAACTCCCAGGTGCTTCAACGTTCAAGCTCTCCAAGACAAGCTCAACCAGGTCGAGCCCTCAATCCAGTTCACACTTGAAGAAGAAGTCGACAACATTCTTCCTTTCCTTGATGTTCTTCTCTGCAAAACTGACCATGAACTTCGTTTTAAAGTCTATCGAAAACCAACCAACCAAAACGATCTTCTCCACTTCTACTCTCACCACGACACCAAAACTAAACGTGGTGTAATTATAGGCTTCTTCCTGCGCGCACTCAGAATCTGCAGCAATGAGTTCCTTGAGGAAGAATGCACTATAATTGAACAAGTATTTTCTAAACTCCACTATCCTCGTCACTTCATCAGAGACTGCAGACGGCGGGCATTAAACATCTTCAACACACCCAGAGAAGACACTGCCGAGAAGAGATACATAGTCCTCCCCACCAACTCCATTGCCAAACATGTTTCCAACATCTTTTCCAATACATCATTCTAAGTATCTACCTCCACAACCACGACCATCAAGGACATCGCCAGTAGTAGACAGGACAAGCTTCCATCCTCTGCAGGGGTATACATAATCCCTTGTAATGACTGCAACAAATTATATATGGGCGAAACATCAAGAGACCTCCAAACACGTATTTCAGAACACCAATACGCAAGCAGGACTGACGATACAAGGAATGCCTGTGTACAACATCGCAATTCACACAACCATTTAATTAACTGCAGAAACTCAAGACTTATCGCCACAGAAGACAACACTCAATACCGAAGAATCCTGGAATCATCGCTTATCTCTATAACCAACAATTTCAACCAGAACAACGGCTTCTATAACATAGCTGAACCACTCGCCAAGAAACTTCTTCATCGCTATCCCACATAAGAACATAAAACACTGCAGAAGGTCTACTCACAACTTGCCCAATACCCCTGCCAAGCTACCCAAGACTATAACCCCACCCGGTAGATCATCAGATGCAGCATTCTTCACCTGACCTCAACAATCTGAACCTGACTATAAATACTCCATTACCTTCCACCCCAGGTAGATCTGTGTGTGACTTGAAAAAGCCCACTGTGTGGGTGAAACGTTGTCAATAAAGGATCGCATTAAACTGCATATGTGTTTATGTTTCCTCTTAAAATATCGGAGAGTTCTCCTGACCAACTGAAGACTTGGTAACAGTGGCCTGTGGCCTGGTAGGCAACGCTCTCACTTCACACACTGAGTATCCGTGGTTCAATCCCCGGCAAGGGTGGAAACATTGGACATATTTCCTCACACCTTTTCTTCCATTCACCTAGCAAGTATATACCTGGATGCTAGTCTACTGATGTGGGTCGCATCCTGAGGGCCAAAACTGAGGACCCCAATGGAAATAAAACAGACCCTCAATGACACACTGCCTTTCTTGAATTATCCTGGGTAGCTAACCCTCCAGGGTTAAAAATCCGAACAAAATCTTATCTTAACAATGGTGAGATCACCTGCAGTAAAATAATACAAATAATTTTACAAATATATTAACAATGCTTCTCACTTTATAAAAAAATTATTTGGATCACTAAGAATATTTATGCAAGAAGATCAGAGCCGTTGTGAGGTTTGTCTGGCGTAAAGCTGTGTCAGTGAAGTAAGTAAGTAAGTAAGTAAGTAAGTAAGTAAGTAAGTAAGTACGTAAGTAAGCAAGCAAGTTTATTCAGGTACACATAAATAGTTACCTAAATTATCATACATAACTGCAGCATGTGTGTAGATTACCTGGGTTAACCCAAAAAAGTCAGACATAATGACTTATTTCCACTGGGGTCCTTGTGATAATTACTTAAATTTAAAAGTTAAAACAGGTAAGTAATTTAACTATGTGAAAAGTAGTTATAATAACAATATATACTAGGGGTACGGTAATTCAGTTAAATACATTAACATTAAAAATAGGCCCATAATAAAACGTTGTTAAAACACAGAGCCTATAGTAGAAACGTTGCTACACTGTTCAGTCTATGACAGAAACGTATAAAGCTTCTCACTTCATAAAAAAAAATAATTTCGATCACTAAGAATGGTTATGCATGAAGATCTGAGGCTATGTCTGGCGTGAAGGTGTGGCAGGCCTACAGTAAAATGTTGTCAAAACACACAGGCTATGGTAGAAACGTTGTTACACTGCTCAGTCCATGACAGAAACGTTGTGACATGCACAACCTAACACCAAGTTGACGCGCATCTCTGCTGGACATTATAAATAACTTGACATACCTTTCGCCTCGGGGATTCTCCAGGAACCGTATGATGTCTTTGTTCACTAACACCACAAAATCATGATCTTCGCCACTTAAAAATCGCCCATCCACTGAAAAAGCCAGTTTGATAGTTTAAAAACAATAGAGCCCATAAAGCCTCCCGACTCTCAAGGACGTCCAGCTCTCTGGCTCAGCTGCCTCTATGACGTCACTACCAACACTATACATCTTTTTAATCTTAAAATTGCAACGTTTGTTATCTTTTTGTGCTTAGATTTTTAAAACTGACATAAAGGTTTATGATTAATCGCGTAAAATTTGTTCTAGTAAGAACCCTTTCAAGTTGGTTGAAAATTTAGGTGTATTTGAGCTAAGGTTGCCGACTTGCTTTCAGGTTTAGTTTAAGATAAGATAAAGATAGGATTTGTTGGGATTTTTAACTCGGAGGGTTAGCCACCAAGGTAACCCAAGAAAGTCAGTGGACTGTCTGTCTTATTTAAGGCTGGAAAACATTAGGACGTGTTTCCTTAAGACACCTGTTGTCCATGTTTACTCATCAGCATAAAATGGGTACCTGGGTGTTAGTCGACTGGTGTGGGTCGCATCCTGGGACAAAACTGACCTAGTATGCCCGGAATGCTCAGCATAACAAATGGCTTTCTATATAGATGTCATTGATGTCAGTTAGACTTGTATACCTTGTACAAGTACTTTTTTTTTACAGGGTTTGATAGAGTTATCTTAAGGATCCCTAGCTTTATTGACAAGCTATATACAGGTTAAGGATTCCTAACTTTATTGACAAGCTAAGAGCTGTTACCTACATCAGCTCATTTGAAAGTATTTTTATTGTTATGAAACATACAAGTAGGGAACAGGATGAAGTTGGAGCCATCTGTGGGCCAGCATTTTTCATTTGATCAACTAACTTTATCTCGTTGACATCATAATGCTGTACGAATGTGTTCCAGACTCGAGTCATCCTGTGAATAAATGGTCTCAGATGAAGTGATGTTCTGGAGAAGGGTTCAACCAGAGTGAAGTTGCTGCTTTCTGCCCGTCTTGTGATATAGAAGCTTGCTTCTCGTTGTCCTCAAAGTGGATCCAAGTGTGGTACTTTGATAATATTGACCTTGTATATAACAGTAAGGCCACCCACATTCCTCCTGTGTTGAAGGCTCTGCTGAAATGACAGATCTATCCAGGATGGGTCCAGGCGAGAGATAAGACGTCTTGCTCTGTTTGTAGTCGCAGATGAGAAGGGGGGGCAGGCAAACCAAGAAAGTGGAGCATACTCAAGGTCTGAGCGTACTTGTGCCTCATACAGAATCTTGCAACCCCTACTGTCAAGCAGATGCGAGATACGGCGAATTGCTGCAAGCTTCCTGGCTGCTTTGTTTTTCAGGATTTACAACGTGGTTCTTCATGGTCAGTTTGGAGTCAAATTTCACCCCAAGGATATCAACTTCTTCCCCAGGTGCCAACACCCTCCCATTCATACTTACTACTGCACCGGCATTACCATCATGGTGCCTAGAAACCATCATCATTTGTGTTTTCTCAGGTGCAAATGTTACTTGTCATCTGTTTCCCCAAGCTGATATAGCTCTTAGCTGGTGACTGATGTAGCTTAGAGCAGCTGGCATTTCTTCTCTTGGATAAGTGAATGTCTGTGTACAGTCGTCTGCATATGCATGGGATTCTGGGATGAGATGCAGGTCATTGAATTAGACATTCCATAACAATGGTCCTAGCACTCTTCCTTGTGGAACACTTGCCCCATTTGGATGTCTTGCTGATTCCGTTCCATTGAACCAGGCCTGGTGGCCTGGTGGCTAAAGCTCCCGCTTCACACACGGAGGGCCTGGGTTCGATTCCCGGCGGGTGGAAATATTTCGACACGTTTCCTTACACCTGTTGTCCTGTTCACCTAGCAGCAAATAGGTACCTGGGTGTTAGTCGACTGGTGTGGGTCGCATCCTGGGGGACAAGATTGAGGACCCCAATGGAAATAAGTTAGACAGTCCTCGATGACGCACTGACTTTCTTGGGTTATCCTGGGTGGCTAACCCTCCGGGGTTAAAAATCCGAACGAAATCTTATCTTATCTTAAAATCTTATCTTAACTACCCTTGGAGCTCTACCATGAAGGTAATCACTGAGGAGACAGCGTAGAACCCGCAATTCCCAGAACTTGCAGTTTTGCTAAGAGGCCCTGGTGCCACACCCGGTCGAAAGCACCAGCAATGTCCAGTGCTACCACACAGCTGACTTTGGATTCATCCAGTGACTGGTGCCACTTAGTGGAGAGGTTTAACAACAGATCAGCAGCAGAGTAACCTTTTCTGAAGCCATATTGACGGTCACAAAGTAGTGAGTGGTAGTCAAAAAACTGTCATTTGTCTTGATATTATTGTCTCATGGATCTTGCCAGTGATTGACAGGAGTGACACTGGTCTGTGGACATAAATATATTATTATTGTGGTCTTTCACTCTTGTTTCCCATGATTTGACCTACACCAGTTCAATTCAATTCAATTCAATTCAAAGTTTATTCTCTATAAGGATTACAATGCTGAGTTTACAGAATTTGGTTATTGTGTGGTTTACATGTAGTAAAATAATGATTACAGAGTGTACCACTAGAACACCTAGCATGGCTAGGCATTTCGGGCAGACTTAGTTTAATTCTTAATTTTAAAATATTACAAATTATGAGGTAAGTTGGTATTATGGCTAAGTGACTAAATACTAGTTTGTGAGTTTAGCAATGTGAATGCTTTTGCTTTGGCACAGTACATAGTTTCAGCATTGGAGTATCACAGGATTCATTATTTTAAGATTGAGATTAATATTTCTGTTTATGGTCAAATGGGTGAGTGAGTGTAAGTGTGAACCACCAGGTGGTATTCGTGTAGTTAGTTGACGGGGTGTATCAGGGAGATAAGATGCTTTCTAATGGTAGTTTTGAAGGTGATGAATGTGTCTGCAGTTCTAGAGTTCTCAGGTAGGGTGTTCCAGATTTTAGGGCCTTTGACATACATTGAATTTTTGTAAAGGTTTAGTCGTTAGTTTAAGTTAGTTTAATATGTTTATTACGCACCCCATACCCATCCAGTGGGCGGTAGTCAAAAGATTACAGAGGTACATAATGGGTCCAGGGACTGGGCCTCAAAGTTTTGATAGCTGAGCAAGTTACAGAGGTAATGAATTCACAATTTACAAAGGTAATGAACTCACAATTTACAAAGGTAATGAACTCCAGGTAGGTCTAGTCACAATCATGACAAGTTAAGATAAGATAAGATAAGATTTCGTTCGGATTTTTAACCCCGGAGGGTTAGCCACCCAGGATAACCCAAGAAAGTCAGTGCGTCATCGAGGACTGTCTAACTTATTTCCATTGGGGTCCTTAATCTTGTCCCCCAGGATGCGACCCACACCAGTCGACTAACACCCAGGTACCTATTTGCTGCTAGGTGAACAGGACAACAGGTGTAAGGAAACGTGTCGAATGTTTCCACCCGCCGGGAATCGAACCCGGGCCCTCCGTGTGTGAAGCGGGAGCTTTAGCCACCAGGCCACCGGGCCTGTACAGAGGTACACAATGGGTCCAGGGACCGGGCTCCAAAGTTTTGATGGCTGAACTAGGTACAAGGTAATGAACTCACAAGTTACAAAGGTAATGAACTCACAAGTTACAAAGGTAATGAATACTGTAAGAATGGTTACTTACGTGTATACATGGCTGCAATCATGAACAAATTTTAGAGTAATGAGCAATTCACACTTCCACACCCGGTCACAACTGTAGTGAGTTATTGGTGCAAATGTTGATTGCTGAGTCTCTCTCTCTCTCACACACACACACACACACATACAAATTCATACACACACACACATAATCACACACACACACACACACATACACAAACTCATACACACACATGCACACACACTCATACACACACACACACACACTCATACACACACACACACTCATACTCACACACACACACACACACACACACACACACACACACACACACACACACACACACACACACACTCATACACATACACACAAACACACACACACACACACACACACACACACACACACACACACACACACACACACACACACACACACACACATGCACATATGTGGTAATGCTTTATTTACAGCTAGCAAAGTCAGGGTATTTCTCCAGAATGGTCTGTAATATAAAGGTTTAGTCGGACACGGGGAATGTCGTAGAGATGTTTGTGTTAGGTGTTATGCCTGTGGGTTCTGGCACAACTATCAAGAAAGCGTTTTAGGTCAAGGTTGATATTGGAGTTTAAGGTCCTGTAGATGTAGATTGGTGGCACTCGATGTATGCACAAGGCTTATTCCTCTAAGAAAAAGGAGTAGATGTAAAATAGAAAGAGACAGGCGCTCCCTTTACAGGCGACGGAAAAGAATAACAGAGCGGCTAAAAGAGGTCAATATATCTGAAATGCGTAGGGAGACACTAGTCAGAGAAATAGCAAGCATCGAACTTAAGCTAAAGGAATCTTACAGGAGTCAGGAATCGCGGGAAGAACTAAAAGCCATAAATGAAATCGAAAGAAACCCAAAGTATTTCTTCTCCTATGCCAAATCAAAGTCGAGAACAACGTCCAGTATTGGGCCCCTACTTAAACAAGATGGGTCCTACACAGATGACAGCAAGGAAATGAGTGAGCTACTCAAGTCCCAATATGACTCAGTTTTTAGCAAGCCGCTAATCAGACTGAGAGTCGAAGATCAAAATGAATTTTTTATGAGAGAGCCACAGAATTTGGTTAACACAAGCCTATCCGATGTTATCCTGACGCCAAATGACTTCGAACAGGCGATAAATGACATGCCCATGCACTCTGCCCCAGGGCCAGACTCATGGAACTCCGTGTTCATCAAGAACTGCAAGAAGCCCCTATTACGAGCCTTTTCCGTCCTATGGAGAGGGAGCATGGACACGGGGGTCGTCCCACAGTTACTAAAAACAACAGACATAGCCCCACTCCACAAAGGGGGCAGTAAAGCAACAGCAAAGAACTACAGACCGATAGCACTAACATCCCATATCATAAAAATCTTTGAAAGGGTCCTAAGAAGCAGATCACCACCCATCTAGAAACCCATCAGTTACACAACCCAGGGCAACATGGGTTTAGAACAGGTCGCTCCTGTCTGTCTCAACTATTGGATCACTACGACAAGGTCCTAGATGCACTAGAAGACAAAAAGAATGCAGATGTAATATATACAGACTTTGCAAAAGCCTTCGACAAGTGTGACCATGGCGTAATAGCGCACAAAATGCGTGCTAAAGGAATAACAGGAAAAGTCGGTCGATGGATCTATAATTTCCTCACTAACAGAACACAGAGAGTAGTAGTCAACAGAGTAAAGTCCGAGGCAGCTACGGTGAAAAGCCCTGTTCCACAAGGCACAGTACTCGCTCCCATCTTGTTCCTCATCCTCATATCTGACATAGACGAGGATGAGCCACAGCACCGTGTCTTCCTTTGCAGATTAGTTTTTTTAGTTTAATATGTTTATTATGCACCCCATACCCATCCTGTGGGCGGTAGTCAAAAGATTACAGAGGTACATAATTGGTCCAGGGACTGGACTCCAAAGTTTTGATAGCTGAGCAAGTTACAGAGGTAATGAACTCACTGTAAATTGTGAGTTCATTACCTTTGCAGATGACACCCGAATCTGCATGACAGTGTCTTCCATTGCAGACACTGCAAGGCTCCAGGCGGACATCAACCAAATCTTTCAGTGGGCTGCAGAAAACAATATGAAGTTCAACGATGAGAAATTTCAATTACTCAGATATGTTAAACACGAGGAAATTAAATCTTCATCAGAGTACAAAACAAATTCTGGCCACAAAATAGAGCGAAACACCAACGTCAAAGACCTGGGAGTGATCATGTCGGAGGATCTCACCTTCAAGGACCATAACATTGTATCAATCGCATCTGCTAGAAAAATGACAGGATGGATAATGAGAACCTTCAAAACTAGGGAGGCCAAGCCCATGATGACACTCTTCAGGTCACTTGTTCTATCTAGGCTGGAATATTGCTGCACACTAACAGCATCTTTCAAGGCAGGTGAAATTGCTGACCTAGAAAATGTACAGAGAACCTTCATGGTGCGCATAACGGAGATAAAACACCTCAATTACTGGGAGCGCTTGAGGTTCCTAAACCTGTATTCCCTGGAACGCAGGCGGGAGAGATACATGATTATATACACCTGGAAAATTCTAGAGGGACTAGTACCGAACTTGCACACGAAAATCACTCACTACGAAAGCAAAAGACTTGGCAGACGATGCAACATCCCCCCAATGAAAAGCAGGGGTGTCACTAGCACGTTAAGAGACCATACAACAAGTGTCAGGGGCCCGAGACTGTTCAACTGCCTCCCAGCATACATAAGGGGGATTACCAACAGACCCCTGGCAGTCTTCAAGCTGGCACTGGACAAGCACCTAAAGTCGGTTCCTGACCAGCCGGGCTGTGGCTCGTACGTTGGTTTGCGTGCAGCCAGCAGCAACAGCCTGGTTGATCAGGCTCTGATCCACCAGGAGGCCTAGTCACAGACCGGGCCGCGGGGGCGTTGACCCCCGGAACTCTCTCCAGGTAAACTGAACAGGGAGTAAGTTTAGATCTATGAAGAGTGGGGGGGTGTGTTGCCAGGGATGGGATTTAGTGATTATTCTTACTGCAGCTTTTTGTTGGGTTATTATTGGCTTTAGGTGTGTTGCTGCAGTTGATCCCCAAGCACAAATAGCATAGGTGAGGTATGGATAAATAAGTGAGTGGTATAGTGTGAGAAGGGCATTTTGCGGCACGTAGTATCGTATCTTGGAGAGGATCCCAACCGTTTTGGATACTTTTTTGGTTATATGGTGGATATGGGTGCTGAAATTCAGGTTGTTGTCAAGGTATAGGCCTAGGAATTTGCCCTCATTATGTTAATAAACTAACATCTAGGTACCTACTTACTGGTAGATGAACAAGGAGAACAGGGGCGGCCAGCAGTAACAGCCTGGTTGATAAACCCTGATCCACCACTAGGCCTGGTCTCAGACCGAGCCGCGGGGGCGTTGACACCCGAAACCTTCTCCAGGTATACACTCAGTAAGGCGAGAGCGTTGCTTACCAAACTGTCGAACATGCCATCTTAATTTTATTAAAAACTTTACTGACTATGTGAACAGTATATAAGACTAGATGTATTTCGGTCGCTGAATGATCCCAGAAAGTTATCCCCGTATTGCATACTATTAATATTATTATTACATTGTGGAGGAGCGCTAAACCCATAGAGGTCATACAGCACCTGAGAGAATGGGAGGCATTCAAATTCAATCCGAGGAAGGGGGGCACAGGTCCATGGAAATTAGTCAGTTATGACATTAATTCTTTATCACAGTTAAGGTCATTAAGCTTTTCTAAATGTGTTATGGTCAATGTATTTCTTGTTTACAGTACTTTTTACAGGCAGACCGTCGGTAGTGTAATGGGAAATCCACTGGTACAATCCTGGTGTGGGAAATCACGGGACTGCCTGATTTCCCAGATGGTTAGATCTTTAATGGGGGAACGAGCAGTGGACCCACCTATGCCTTTGTCCGGGTGCCACATTTGTTTATTCTCTCTTAATTTTTTATAAGTCTAATGAAACATTGTTCCAGACTATGGAGCAAAACTTCTCCAGGTTGAGGGACTGACCACCTCAAAACTACGTCTTCATGGTTGATGGACTGATTACATCTTCACATCTCTAGTGTTTCTGCAACTTTTCTGTACTTGACTGAAGAAGCCTACTGTGTAGGCGAAGCGTTTCATGTGTGTCTTACTTATGAACCTGTCGGTATTGTATACCATTTTCAAATTCCCAGTGCAGAGTACCTGGTGATAGTTAACAGTCTATCAGGTAATTCTTTCTTCCGTCTAAACTACACAAATTTATGAATATTGAATAAATTGTGTAGTTATGGACACTGCGGTGAGAACTTTTTAGAATACAGGTTAAACCAAATTAACTAAGGATATACGACATTTTTTGCTTTATTAACAGTTGCAAAATAAATATTTGGTGGTGACCTATAAAAAGTTACTTTTAATTTCATCCCAGTGCTTTATATTAAGTAAATGTGTGCAAACATATTAGATTTTGTTTTTCTTAATAGGACGTTACATGCAGTCTTGATCACGAACGGTGATGCTCTTAAGGAATTATATGGCTTATACGTCGCTTTGAGATACTTATCCCTCCTTATCAAGCACAGGATGAACATGAGGAGTAAAATAAAACTCTTCCAGTGTCAGCTCGACATATTGGTCAGCTACTAAGACACTAGTCAATTATTTTTCTCTCTGAATTTAAGACGGTATGCGAGTGACTCCGGTCACTCCAGTGTGTGGGCGTCACACTCTCCAGGGTTTATATTGGCAAGATTCACTCTGTTTGAAAACGCCTATTTCCTTGTGTCCGAAAAGAACATTTATTTCCCATTACCTCCCAGATTTAACAATATTTTCTCCCTGGAGTCTGGAAGACAGGATGTCATTCAACCAGCTGTGTTGGCCTTTAATAACTTTTACATTGTGAACAAGAAAAATGTCTGCGTAAATTAAGGTAAACTTCATGTATTATGTAACTTAGGTTGTCTGTTCCTGGCTACAAGGGATATTATTGTATAAATGATACAATAATGTCCCTTTTGAAAATCGATTTCTTACTCAGGCTGATGCTCACCATGGCTTTGTGTGCACCGGTGTGAGCACCTGGGTACTTTCTTATATTTTCACTTGTGTGTGGTTCCAGGGGTCGAATTACAGCTCCTGGCCCTGCTTATTCGGTGGTCGCTACTAAGTCCACTCTCTCATGGCTTCAAGAGCCAGCACCTGGGTGACTACCCGGTGTTAAGCCTCACACTAATGTCAATATCAGACTAACTATTGTCAGTTTCAGACTGTTCTTGGTGCTAGTCTTATTTATATTTGTGTTAGTTTTAGTGTACTCAGTCTGATTACCCAGTGTCAGCCTGACTACCCAGCATCACATGAGCAGGCCAGCAAAACATTCATACAAACAAGCAAGCATACATATATACAAACAAGCAAGCATACATATATACAAACAAACAAGCAAGCATACATATATACAAACAAACAAGCAAGCATACACATATACAGACAAGCAAGCATACATATATACAAACAAGCAAGCATACATATATACAGACAAACAAGCAAGCATACACATATACAGACAAGCAAGCATACATATATACAAACAAGCAAACATACATATATACAGACAAACAAGCAAGCATACATATATACAGACAAACAAGCAAGCATACATATATACAAACAAACAAGCAAGCATACATATATACAGACAAACAAGCAAGCATACATATATACAGACAAACAAACAAGCATACATATATACAAACATACATACATAACTCAATCCTGTAACCTTTCCAAAATTCTTGAACTTGTGGAGTATTTCCATATAGAACTGTGGTTTAGTGCTTCTTTTTTATTATAATAATAATAATAATAATCCATTTAAAACTTTGAAAAAAACAGTCTGGAAATTATTAGAGACTGGAGAGTCTTTCATATTGTGATATTTGAAAGTGTGACATTCCTGAAGTTGACCAATGAAGATAAAGATAAACATGATTTCCTTAAAATACAGTGAGGCTACATTTTTTGAAATACCAGTGGGATATTATTAGGTAAGGTTTGTTATTTACTTATTTTATTTTTATTTTTGTTACATATTAAATTTATTAGTAAACACTAAACCCATAAGGGTCATACAACTTATGAGGATTCTACTTTAGTGTGCGGTCTACCGCAGCATTCGTAGTCTACGAATGCTGCAAATGCTAATCTAAATGCCATGGGCTATCGCCATCTTTTTTACCTAACCTAACCTAACTGAGAAAAGATGCAGCTGATTTGTTTGTATAAAAGTGTTGGTAGACCACATGCTAGTGTAAATGAGCTGGTAGACCACATGCTAAAGTAGCACCCTTATGAGGGATAGAAGGTAATTAGGTTTCGTCAGAGGAAGGCATAGGTATCTTTTATTTACATAATGTGTAGACTAGTTAGAATGTATTATTGTACAATAGTGACGTATCCACTAAAAGTGAGTCGGGTTTTCGAGCGGTGAAAATCCCTGATACTACTGTTATATACAGCATCAGTTATTTACTTATGTACAGTATCTATATTCTTTGGCAAATTATTATTTCATTTAGTAATTATTGAAGAATACAACATAGCTAAAAGTTGGAGATTTTCAACAGATGTAGTACTTTGCTGAATCTAATAATTTACTGTTTACCTGTCCACTCCTGGTAGATCATTTTAACTACTGCTATATACAGTACACTATATGCTTCATAAACTATAATGTAATAAAGTAAAGCTCAGAGTATTTGAACTGCCCAGAATTATAGTAATTAAGGTACCCTGAAAACACTTTATAACTGCTCACAATTTGCCCTTAATGCCCGGTAGTTGGAAGGCTATCACATATCTAATAACAGTATATTCTTTTCAGAAATGCACTAATTGCCTATGTGGCAAAGTTTCAACATGTTGAAAGTGTGTTGTGGAACAGTAGCAATATGTTTAAGAGGAGCCAGGGCAAGGGTACTCTGGCCTTCTCAAATCTGTGCACCGCCTTTTTCATTGGTGAGTTATGACCTTCATACATGATAGGATATTAACTGCAGCTGCTTTTGAGAATTACATTGTTAACATATGCCATTTGATCTGTTGGAAAGATCATTTTTTTTGCCTTGGGACTTGTCACTGTTAGGATATTCACTTCATAGAAACATTGCTTATAGGTGTAGGATTGATAATTACTGACACTTCTGCAATAGGAAAAATAAATTATCAGTGACATATTTTTTTTTTACTGCTAATAAGGATTTGTTCCAGATAGGATATTGTGAATTTTATTCATCTACATATATATACCATACTGGTACATCTGGTACTAGGTTCTCTTGTGAAGCTTATTCTTGAAGGGGTGGACACCTGTATATTCTTCTCCAGACATTTTGAATGCCTTCAGCTCTTAAATACAGTGGAACCACAGTTTTCGTGATTAATCCATTCGAAAAAGTCTGACGAAAATCGAATCGTATGAAAACTGAAGCAATATTTCCCATAAGAAATAAGGTAAATACAATTAATCCGTTCCAGACACCCAAAAATATTAATATACAGAAAAAAATGAGAAATAAATATATATGACTAATGAAATGGATAAATGAACATTTAACATCACTTTTACCTTAATTGAAGACTCTTCTTGGTGTATGGAAGACAGCTAGGAGGGGAGAGGGAGAAGGAGAGGTTATTGTTTGGAAGGGGAATCCCTGTCCATAAGGAATTCAGGTATCAAGGCCCTATCTGGGGTTACTTCCCTTCTTTGTCTTTTACTGGCACTAAGACCAGCTTGAGTCACTGGACCCCTGTCACACAAAAAATCTGTCCAAAGAGGTCTGCTTCTGGTGCCTCTTTAAGATTTGCCTAAAATAGGACAAGGCATTGTCATTGAACATGTTGCAGACATGGGTTGCAACTGCCTTGCCTTTTTGCAAATTATCGCCTCCAAAACACTGTTTCCTGCTAACTGTTTTTCATTGATTCACACCAACAACTACTTCTCAACCTCTTCATTTGCTTGTGATCTCTGTTTCGTTAGCACATTTGCCCCTTTTGCAACATCAGCTTCCTTGATTTCTTCTTTCTTGACCAGGATGGAACTGATCGTTGGTGCGAACTTCCCGTACATCCTGGCGAGATTGGCCACAAGTACACCACTTTTGTACTTTGCTACGAGTTCTTTCTTGAATTCTATCGTGTTTCTCGCCTTCTTTATCAAAGGGCTGGCGCTTCGAGCTTTCTTTGGCCCCATGGTGGCTAGCAATCGCACTCAATAAACAAGCACAAAAAACAATGGATTATTACAAAATGTTTCGGATGAACGCGCGGGGTGATGCTCACTCAACGAGAAACAAAGGCAGACTGAGTTATGAATGCATGGGATGCTTTGTGTGGGCGCTTGAGTGGCCGAGTCACGTGGGGAAGTGGACAAGTTTTTTATGGATCATTTTCAGCTTTACGAGAACTGAGCAGATGTATGAAAACTGGGACAAAATTTCGATGAAAAAAGTCGTCGAAAACTGAATCCTGCGAAAACTAGGGAACACAAAAACCGAGGTTCCACTTTACAAGAAAACACGTCTAACAATTCTACAGTGGTATGCTTATCATTCAGATGGAGAATCAAGCCTCCACCTCTTCATGCACTGAATGACTCTCACATATTTTGTGTTTAACATAAATTAAATCATCTTCATTTTTTATTTCAATCTTTTTCCTTTAGCACTGGTGGTTCCACCAGGGTGCTTAAGCTTTAGTGCTTCACATGAATTTAAAAAAATGTTATTCAGGTGAAGTTCTAGCTTGCTTACTATGATCATCAAGAGTAAAGATTATAGAAGGGCTAAAGATTATCTTCAGCAAGGACATACAAGTGAGAAAGTAGAAAAGATGGACCTCAAAAAGGAAAGAGGAAATGTTATGAGAAAGAAGACAAGAAATTGGAAAATAATACTGCACAGTACTATATTTACAGTATTAAAATAGCAAATGTGAAGATATTCAAAGAATTATAATGGAGAAAGTGTTACTCTCATTTTACTTCAACTTTGGTGGTGTTTTTATGGTCATTCAAGGCCATCTAGTATATTACAGAAATATTATATACAGTACAGTATTACTAAGAGGATTTTTATTTTTCAGAGTGAGACCTGTCATCTAAGGTTAACCACCACCGCCACTACCATCAGCAGCTGGGGACCATTAGAAAATCAAGACACTGCTAGTATTCCAACTTCTGTAAATGAGACAAAGACCTTAGAAAATCAAGATACTCCTAGCAACCTTTCATCTATTAATGATGCAAAGGATGTTCCAGTCCTTTTACAAGCAGCCACTGATGGAGATTCATACCCTTCTGCATTTCAGGTATACAGTCAGTTACTTCATTTTCAGTGCTAGTTTTTAAAAATTGTCAGTTATGTGTTCTCAGGAGTTTTCTTTTTTACACTACTGAATTTGCAGGCCAATTGTTGTTATCCTACCTTAGATCATTTCAGAGCCTAGTCCTAGGTATACTACCACTCCTTCCTGTTCCCCTCTCCTCAGGTAGTGACCCACAACAGTTGGGTATCACCCTGGGGCAACAGGTATAAGAAAACATTCATTACATCTTCACTTGCCCCAGGACTGAAACTGGATCCAATGGTTGTGAGCCAACAGTGCTGTCGCTGAGCTACGAGCAGATTTCCTTGTCTGTATTGTCTCGCCATGAAAATTTCATTTTAAGTAAACTGTACTCTAAGTTCAAAATCTGTTTAAGTAATACACTTCAGCCCATTCAATAGCCTTCAGATTGTTTCTCAATATAAATATTTTTGTTAACACATCAGCTGTCTCCCACTGAGGTATAGTGACTCAAAAAAAAAAAAAAAAAAAAGAAACATAATCACCGTCATTCATTCACTTGCTGCTTTGCCAGAAGTGTGCTGATACCACAGTTGAGATGACCCTCAGAACTGCAATGTGATCACCCCTTTTTTAGAGTGGAGGGCTCAAAGTCCATTAAACTGCTTTCCCTTGAATCCCTTCATAAATGTTATGGTGCTCACACTCCAACAGCAAGTTACCCCATAAAAACCACATCTATCCACTCCAGTCTAACATGCTCACATAAGCCTATTGGATGTTCAAGCCCCTAGCACTACAGACCTCCTTCACCCTCTCCTTAATCCTTTCCTGGGGTGACTTCCTATCTTTCCTACCTGAACCACCTCAATAACTCCTCCTCAGTCCTCTGAATTATGGCACACCATCTGCTAATCTTCATGCTAAGAATTCTGTGCATAATATTAACACCACACATTGCTCTGAAACATGACATCTTCACTGTTTCCAGCCTTCTCCTTGCTACATCATTTAAAGCCCATGTTTCACACTTACATTCTCTGGTAAAGTCCCCTCTTTATTTGCCCTTTATAAATGAACTTCTGTCCTCAGATGCCTTAAAACACCACCTACATTTTTTCCCCTCATTCTCTGGCTCGCCTTATCTTTTATAGGTTCACGTATTGACATGTCCACTCCCAAATATCCGAATACATTCACTTTCTACATGCTCCCTCTCCAATCTGATGTACAATCTTTCATTCCTTAGATTTTTTTTTTAAATCATCACCTTGTTCTTCTGAAGTTTTACATACCCTCCCAAATTCTTCTACCAATCTTTGCAACCTCTCTTCAGAATCTCCCAAAATAACTCCATCATCGGCAAATAACAACTATGGCAATTCCCACTTTGTGTCAGATTCATTATCTTTTAATCCCACATCTCTCCCCAACAACCTAGCATGCACCAGGGATGTGTAATGGTGATATTACACATCTCTATCTAAGACCCGCTTTTACTTAGAAATAATACGAAGTACTGTAATGCAAAATTATTAGCCAGTGATTAAACAAGATAATTTTTAAATATATGTATTTTGTTTACATTTTTTCTTGTAGATTTGATAATTTTTTTTTTTTTTTTCAACAAGTCGGCCATCTCCCACTGAGGCAGGGTGACCCAAAAAGAAAGAAAATCCCCAAAAAGAAAATACTTTCATCATCATTCAACACTTTCACCTCACTCACACATAATCACTGTTTTTGCAGAGGTGCTCAGAACACAACAGTTGAGAAGCATATACATATAAAGATACACAACATATCCCTCCAAACTGCTAATATCCCAAAATCCCTCCTTTATAGTGCAGGCATTGTACTTCCCATTTCCAGGACTCGAGTCCGGCTATATAAAAATAACCGGTTTCCTTGAATCCCTTCACTAAATATTACCCTGCTCACACTCCAACAGATCGTCAGGTCCCAAATACCATTCGTCTCCATTCACTCCTATCGAACACGCTCATGCACGCCTGCTGGAAGTCCAAGCCCCTCGCCCACGGAACCTCTCTTACCCCTTCCTTCCAACCTTTTCGAGGACGAACTCTACCCCGCCTTCCTTCTCCTACAGATTTAAATGCTCTCCATGTCATTCTACTTTGATCCATTCTCTCTAAATGACCAAACCACCTCAGCAACCCCTCTTCAGCCCTCTGACTAAATCTCCATCATATATTTAAGTTTTTAATTGGTACTTTAAGATGGAAAATTTAGCAGTTCTCCTATGTCCTTCACAGGCATGGGCTAGTATAGCAAGTTCACAAAGTATGCATAATGATATGCACCATACAGCAGAATTTTAGACTTGGGGATTAATTGAAATAATCATATCACTGTTTTATAAGGGAGCAAGGGGCTAGTAACCCCTTCTCCTGTATATATTACTAATTTTAAAAGGAGAAACTTTTGTTTTTCCTTTCGGGTCACCCTGCCTCAGTGAGATACGGTCGGTTTGTTGAAAGAAGTAGAAATGTTTTATAAATCGTTAAATAATATTCATATTTCCTTGACAGGGTCTTCATATTCTCTCTGACTGGGTTTCCAACAAGAAGATTGATTTTAAAAAGGATGTTGAGACTGAGGAACAGTTCACAAAGTAAGGATTCATTATAGTATAAATATGCATTCATTTTAAGTAGAGCTAGAATAATTGAAGAGTGCAAAGAATTAAGAAAGTGATGTAGATGTATGGAATAGGTTTGTGACTGAGATATTCAACAGAATCAGGAGCCAGCATTGTTGCAGTATACATATTTACTTTCATATATGTATATATTCTAAATAACATCTTAGTGAGATATTGCCTGTGTTAAAAAATATATTTCCAAATAATTTTTCTATTTTATTTCATAATTTTTCTTTTCAGATTAATAAACTTGATTGATGCAGGAACAGTACGAAGCACCCCTTCATCTCTATTAGCTGCACTGAGGAGTTTGATGAATCTTGGAGTAAACAGTGACACCCATGTGGTAGAGGTTTGTTTTAACAGCATGGCTATTCAGGCCTTGTGGTAAAATCTTCACATTTGTTACCTGTCTCGTGCATCATTTTATCCTTCCCTTTGTAATGTCCTTCATTCTATTCATTCTCTTCTTAAAATACTTCAACATATTTTGCTCAGCTTGATAGCCGTATGTTAACTTTTCTCCATATAAATTGCATTTCTTGTACATCTCATAAGAACCATTCCTCACACACACTTATTTATTTTAGTATGTGTGGGATATATTGTGTATTTTTATACGTATATACTTTTAAACTGTTGTATTCTGGGCACCTCTGCAAAAACAATTATGTGTGAGTGAGGTGAAAGTGTTGAATGATGATGAAAGTATTTTCTTTTTGGGGATTTTTCTTTCTTTTTGGGTCACCCTGCCTCGGTGGGAGACGGCCGACTTGTTGAAAAAAAAAAAAA
Organism: Cherax quadricarinatus; assembly: GCF_038502225.1. NCBI lineage: Eukaryota > Metazoa > Arthropoda > Malacostraca > Decapoda > Parastacidae > Cherax > Cherax quadricarinatus. Next base: position 12,111,948 of record NC_091337.1, on the reverse strand, counting down.
AAGGTGTGTGTTTATTGTTATCATACACCAAACCATTTTTCACCCTAGTATGTGAATTTAGACCAAATATAATTACAGTGGACCCCCGCGAATTCGAGGTTCTGAATTCATGGCTTCAGTAATTTGTGGATTTTTCCTTAGAACCTACCTAATAATTGCTTGCAGAAATCCTTGCAAATTCGCGAAATTTTTTTTTGGCTTTTTTCGTGGCAATATATAATTTTATGTGTTTTAACGCTAAATATTAAGAAAAATATAATTTAATAATTTTGTAAAGTAAGTATTAACATAAATTCAGCAAAATTTCCATACATTTAACTTTACTTTTACTAAATTAATTCTTACCGTATATTTACCGTACATATACCAAAGAAAACAGTTGCATGAATTTGAATATACCAAAGAAAACTGGCTTGCATGAATTACAGTACATATGAGGGTAACATCGGTATTTTACATTCTGGCACTGCGGGAGACATAGCAGTACAGTCCTGTATATGGGTTTATCTTTACATTTTTTTTTTTTTTTTTTTTAAGGGTGATGTATGAAGCTGAGTTTGAAATTAAATTAGTGTTTTGGGGGCATATTTAGGGTTTAAACTATAAAAATAGGCATTTTTTTAACAGTGTTCAGAATTCGGGTTTTTTCCAAATTCGTGGGTTGTCTTGGAATGTAACCACCGTGAATTTGGGAGGACTACTATACTATAAATATAAAATTCAGAAGACTAGAATCAGAATTTTTTTTTACATTTTTTCCACTGACAAATATCCTTTAATGAAATTTTTTTGGTTACACATTCCTCTGGTTGATGAATAGGATAAATGCAACTCTAGGGTATCTATTGCTGAAATGCTTCTGCTTCTTGCTGCTTTAGTTAAATACAGGTTAACATAACAGTTAAGAGAGTAGTACAGGTCCACCATCACAAATCTGGCATCATTGGGACCTGTAGTGTGCTGGATTACTGAGTTTGCCAGATTACAGAGTGGTTAGGTTAGAATACACTTAATAAAATTAACCAACTTGACTTACACAAGAAAGTTCATTGAACATCGGCAAAAATCGAACATTTCCGCTACTTTGAGCTCAATTTCTAGGTACTTTTTGTTGTGAAACCAATCAAAATCATATCTATTTCAGTAATATATTTTTCATTATATCAAATGACGCCAAAAAACCAAGAATGCAACCATCAAAACCATACGAAAATATACCGTCATTTGTTTTCTCTTGAACATTGCCAAAGAATCGAACATTGGCACTACTTTGAGCTCAATTTCAAGGTACTTTTCGTCATGAAAGCAATCAAAATCATATCTATTTCTGTAATATATCTTCCATTCTATCAAATGAGACCAAAAAAAAAAACGAGAATACAACTATAAAAACCATACAAAAATATATTGCTATGAGGCCGCTAATGGCTAAGAAGTGAACTCCGTTATTTATTTTCTGATTTCTTTCATTTTTAATGTACATTAAGAAGCATTTTTTCATCATACATTGCCCATGTTTCAGTAAGATAGCCCAAGAAACAACTGAGAGAAAAAAATAATTATAATAATAATAATATCTTTTTTTTTTTTTTTTTCAACAAGTCGGTCGTCTCCCACCGAGGCAGGGTGACCCCAAAAAAAAGAAAGAAAATCCCCAAAAAGAAAATACTTTCATCATCATTCAACACTTTCACCACACTCACACATCATCACTGCTTTTGCAGAGGTGCTCAGAATATAACAGTTCAGAAGCATATACGTATAGAAATACACAACACATATATTATATCTTTATTTACTACAAATAAATGTACATGGTATACAGGCCTAACTGACATCAGTGACATACTACTATATAGAAAGCCCCTTGTTATGCTAAGCATTTCAGGCAAATTAGGTCAGTGTCCCAGGATAAGACCCACACCAGTCCACTAACACCCAGGTACCCATTTACTGATGGGTGAACTTAGACAACAGGTGTAAAGAAACGCACCCAATGTTTCTACCCTGGCTGGGAATCGAATATTTACCAAAAATCATATATGGCTAGCCCAAGCCAGGTATTAGAAATAGACCACTTTGTCTGATTTTTTTGGGCTATCCTAGGTTCTCTACACATATGCTGCTGTGTGAGATAATCTATGTAGAGAAAATAGCTTTTTTGTTTGTTTTATGGTGCAGTATGAGTGTATATCACACTTAGCCCTTTGCTATACTCTGTTTTCTCTAATACAAGCCCCCAAGATAGGGATAGGAGAATAGTACTTGTATCCCATATCCTCTTCATACCTCTGTCGAACTGCTCGGTATTATGCCAAATATTATTCATTCTGGAATATTTAACATGTTTTTATGTTATTTATATTGTTTATTTAATGTCATATTAGATCAATTGTGATAGGCAAATAAGCCATAATGTTGATATTAACATAATAATAAAGCATATTCCCCTGCATCATAAGACTGAGCTCTTGGCAACCGACAGTGACTTAAAAGCCACCTTATCTTTAATGGACAATGTACTGTGTAGGTGCTTTACACAACGAGAAGCATTTCTTTTATTCGTTGGAACTATGGCTAGGGCTAAAAGTAAGCAGGTTATAACAACAAATGGAGAAAACGAAATTGGAATGACTTATGCAGCAAGTAGCGCCACCAAACAGTACCAGCAGGTTGGTGTGGCAACCCTGGAAATTTGAAATTTTATTTATTATTTTTTATTATCACACTGGCCGATTCCCACCAAGGCAGGGTGGCCCGAAAAAGAAAAACTTTCACCATCATTCACTCCATCACTGTCTTGCCAGAAGGGTGCTTTACACTACAGTTTTTAAACTGCAACATTAACACCCCTCCTTCAGAGTGCAGGCACTGTACTTCCCATCTCCAGGACTCAAGTCCGGCCTGCCGGTTTCCCTGAATCCCTTCATAAATGTTACTTTGCTCACACTCCAACAGCACGTCAAGTATTAAAAACCATTTGTCTCCATTCACTCCTATCAAACACGCTCACGCATGCCTGCTGGAAGTCCAAGCCCCTCGCACACAAAACCTCCTTTACCCCCTCCCTCCAACCCTTCCTAGGCCGACCCCTACCCCGCCTTCCTTCCACTACAGACTGATACACTCTTGAAGTCATTCTGTTTCGCTCCATTCTCTCTACATGTCCGAACCACCTCAACAACCCTTCCTCAGCCCTCTGGACAACAGTTTTGGTAATCCCGCACCTCCTCCTAACTTCCAAACTACGAATTCTCTGCATTATATTCACACCACACATTGCCCTCAGACATGACATCTCCACTGCCTCCAGCCTTCTCCTCGCTGCAACATTCATCACCCACGCTTCACACCCATATAAGAGCGTTGGTAAAACTATACTCTCATACATTCCCCTCTTTGCCTCCAAGGACAAAGTTCTTTGTCTCCACAGACTCCTAAGTGCACCACTCACTCTTTTTCCCTCATCAATTCTATGATTCACCTCATCTTTCATAGACCCATCCGCTGACACGTCCACTCCCAAATATCTGAATACGTTCACCTCCTCCATACTCTCTCCCTCCAATCTGATATTCAATCTTTCATCACCTAATCTTTTTGTTATCCTCATAACCTTACTCTTTCCTGTATTCACCTTTAATTTTCTTCTTTTGCACACCCTACCAAATTCATCCACCAATCTCTGCAACTTCTCTTCAGAATCTCCCAAGAGCACAGTGTCATCAGCAAAGAGCAGCTGTGACAACTCCCACTTTGTGTGTGATTCTTTATCTTTTAACTCCACGCCTCTTGCCAAGACCCTCGCATTTACTTCTCTTACAACCCCATCTATAAATATATTAAACAACCACGGTGACATCACACATCCTTGTCTAAGGCCTACTTTTACTGGGAAAAAATTTCCCTCTTTCCTACATACTCTAACTTGAGCCTCACTATCCTCGTAAAAACTCTTCACTGCTTTCAGTAACCTACCTCCTACACCATACACTTGCAACATCTGCCACATTGCCCCCCTATCCACCCTGTCATACGCCTTTTCCAAATCCATAAATGCCACAAAGACCTCTTTAGCCTTATCTAAATACTGTTCACTTATATGTTTCACTGTAAACACCTGGTCCACACACCCCCTACCTTTCCTAAAGCCTCCTTGTTCATCTGCTATCCTATTCTCCGTCTTACTCTTAATTCTTTCAATTATAACTCTACCATACACTTTACCAGGTACACTCAACAGACTTATCCCCCTATAATTTTTGCACTCTCTTTTATCCCCTTTGCCTTTATACAAAGGAACTATGCATGCTCTCTGCCAATCCCTAGGTACCTTACCCTCTTCCATACATTTATTAAATAATTGCACCAACCACTCCAAAACTATATCCCCACCTGCTTTTAACATTTCTATCTTTATCCCATCAATCCCGGCTGCCTTACCCCCTTTCATTTTACCTACTGCCTCACGAACTTCCCCCACACTCACAACTGGCTCTTCCTCACTCCTACAAGATGTTATTCCTCCTTGCCCTATACACGAAATCACAGCTTCCCTATCTTCATCAACATTTAACAATTCCTCAAAATATTCCCTCCATCTTCCCAATACGTCTAACTCTCCATTTAATAACTCTCCTCTCCTATTTTTAACTGACAAATCCATTTGTTCTCTAGGCTTTCTTAACTTGTTAATCTCACTCCAAAACTTTTTCTTATTTTCAACAAAATTTGTTGATAACATCTCACCCACTCTCTCATTTGCTCTCTTTTTACATTGCTTCACCACTCTCTTAACTTCTCTCTTTTTCTCCATATACTCTTCCTAACCAAAATTAGTGCTGAATAACTGATGGAACCAGATGTCTGATTGCCAGATTTGTGATGATGGACCCGTAGTAGTGTTGAGGTGATCCCTCCTTCAAGCTTGAAGCTTGAGTTCTCCTGTGTAAGGAGCATACTTAAATATAAAATTTCATTCTGATTGGAGTGATAGTTTTGAAAATGTCAGTTGATTTCTTCAAAATAGTATTATCACCATAACTGATGTACATTTTGGTGTGAAACTAACACACAACTCGTGTAAACCAGTTCCCAATTGGCAAACAGTAAAATATTTGCTATGTGGTTACTTGACTAATTTTGAGAGTTCTACTCGCACACATCAGCCTGAGACTAGAATTTTCTGTTGACTGCCGTGACTGACCAGGTTGTTGCTGTCTATAGCATCCAGGCCTACATAGCCATGATTACGTGGCTGATCTGGCACTTACAGGAACTGCTCCAGTTTCATCTTGAAAACTTTTGTCATTGTTCTGGCAATAGTGTTCTTATATCTCCTGGTAAAAGGTTGAAGAGTTATCAGCCATGTATGTAGACAGTGTTCTTGTGAAATTGTAAATACATAATGTATGTACTGTAATTACCAGATGAAGTCTCCTAAAGAAAACAAGTCAAAGAAATGTAAACATCATATGATGAATATTTATGAATAGCATCATATCTCAATAGCATAACACATTGTAAATAGTAATAAGTGTTTTTAATTAATGGTTTTACCCTTTTTTCAGTCGATTGAAAATCAGCTGTTATGGAATATTCGGAAGGTATCTTTCCCGATGCTAATATCTATAATGGTCTTTCAAGTACAGTATCAGGATACAGTACTACAGAAAAAGGTGAATTATTTTTGTCCAGTTAAATATCTTGTTGTGTTGATATTTTTTTCCCCAATGTCTTACAACTTTTTTGTAGGTGTAAGGCAAAGCTAAGATAAGAAAACCAATACTGTAAATAGTTCTATATGTTAAGAGTGAAAGTGGTGAGATGATGAATGAAAAGGTACAGACACAGCATACCAGATTACAAGTACAGTTGACCCTTGAACAGCATGGGTTTGAACTGCACGAGTCCACTTGCATGTGAATTTTTTCAATAAATATATTTTCAGGCCACCCTGCCTTGGTGGGAGATGGCCGATGTGTTTATAAAAAAAAAAATATATTTGAAAATTTTTTGGAGATTAGCAACTGAAAATTTTTAAAAAGTTAGCTATGCCATTTATATTTTTTTTAACACATCGACCGTTTCCCACTAAGGTAGGGTGAATGATGGTGAGTTTCACCATTATTCACTCCATCACTGTCTTGCCAGAGGCACTTTTATGTCATGAATACATAAAATTTGTATAGATATTAGTCTATTTTATCATTTCCTCCCACAAAAATATACCGGGCTGTGGTTCGTACATTGGACTATGTGCAACCAGCAGTAACAGCCTGGTTGATCAGGCCCTGGTCCACCGGGAGGCATGGTTGTGGACCGGGCCGCGGGGGCATTGATCCCCAGAATAACCTCCAGGTATAGATCCGCGGGTTCAATCCCGGCCGGGGGTATGGTTTATTTGCAATCGTGTCATTACGATTTCTTGAGTCATAGATCCAGTGGCAGTATATATATAATTGGGGCCCTGATATTATATTCTATAGGGAATTTATTATATTATTTCAGGTCACTTTTTATATTGTATCTTTATATATGCTTCTAAACTGTTGTATCTGGGCACCACTGCAAAAACAATGATTATGTATGAGTGAGGTGAAAGTGTTGAATGATGATGAAAGTATTTTCGTTTTGGGGATTTTCTTTCTTTTTGGATCACCCTGCCTAGGTGGGAAACAGCTGATGTGTTGAAAACAAAAAAAATCCAGTGGCGGCTCGTAGCTAAAATTAGTGGAGGTACTGCTTCAGAAAATTTTTAGCTATTGTTTTAATTTTTTTTTTTTTTTTCTCTCAACAAGTCGGTCGTCTCCCACCGAGGCAGGGTGACCCAAAAAAGAAAGAAAATCCCCAAAAAGAAAATACTTTCATCATCATTCAACACTTTCACCACACTCACACATTATCACTGCTTTTGCAGAGGTGCCCAGAATACAACAGTTTAGAAGCATATACGTATAAAGATACACAACATATCCCTCCAAACTGCCAATATCCCAAACCACTCCTTTAAAGTGCAGGCATTGTACTTCCCATTTCCAGGACTCAAGTCCGACTATATGAAAATAACTGGTTTCCCTGAATCCCTTCACTAAATATTACCCTGCTCACACTCCAACAGATCGTCAGGTACCAAGTACCATTCGTCTCCATTCACTCCTATCTAACACGCTCACGCACGCTTGCTGGAAGTCCAAGCCCCTTGCCCACAAAACCTCCTTTTCCCCCTCTCTCCAACCCTTTTGAGGATGACCCCTACCCCGCCTTCCTTCCCCTATAGATTTATATGCTTTCCATGTCATTCTACTTTGATCTATTCTCTCTAAATGACCAAACCACCTCAACAACCCCTCTTCTGCCCTCTGACTAATACTTTTATTAACTCCACACCTTTTCCTAATTTCCACACTCCAAATTTTCTGCATAATATTTACACCACACATTGCCCTTAGACAGGACATCTCCACTGCCTCCAACCGTCTCCTCGCTGCTGCATTTACCACCCAAGCTTCACATCCATATAAGAGTGTTGGTACTACTATACTTTCATACATTCCCTTCTTTGCCTCCATAGATAACGTTTTTTGACTCCACATATACCTCAACGCACCACTCACCTTTTTTCCTCTCATCAATTCTATGATTAACCTCATCCTTCATAAATCCATCCGTCGACACGTCAACTCCCAAGTATCTGAAAACATTCACTTCTTCCATACTCCTCCTCCCCAATTTGATATCCAATTTTTCTTTATCTAAATCATTTGACACCCTCATCACCTTACTCTTTTTCTATGTTCACTTTCAACTTTCTACCTTTACACACATTCCCAAACTCATCCACTAACCTTTGCAATTTTTCTTTAGAATCTCCCATAAGCACAGTATCATCAGCAAAAAGTAACTGTGTCAATTCCCATTTTGAATTTGATTCCCCAAAATTTAATCCCACCCCTCTCCCGAACACCCTAGCATTTACTTCCTTTACAACCCCATCTATAAATATATTAAACAACCATGGTGACATTACACATCCCTGTCTAAGACCTACTTTTACCGGGAAGTAGTCTCCCTCTCTTCTACACACCCTAACCTGAGCCTCACTATCCTCATAAAAACTCTTTACAGCATTTAATAACTTACCAACTATTCCATATACTTGCAACATCTGCCACATTGCTCCTCTGTCCACTCTATCATATGCCTTTTCTAAATCCATAAATGCAATAAAAACTTCCCTACCTTTATCTAAATACTGTTCACATATATGCTTCAATGTAAACACTTGATCTACACATCCCCTACCCACTCTGAAACCTCCTTGCTCATCCGCAATCCTACATTCTGTCTTACCTTTAATTCTTTCAATTATAACCCTACCGTACACTTTTCCTGGTATACTCAGTAAACTTATTCCTCTATAATTTTTACAGTCTCTTTTGTCCCCTTTCCCTTTATATAAAGGGACTATACATGCTCTCCGCCAATCCCTAGGTACCTTCCCCTCTTTCATACATTTATTAAACAAAAGTACTTTTACTGGGAAATAATCTCCCTCTTTCCTACATACTCTTACTTGAGCCTCACTATCCTCATAAAAACTCTTCACTGCTTTCAGTAACCTACCTCCTATACCATACATCTGCAACATCTGCCACATTGCCCCTCTATCCACCCTGTCATAAGCCTTTTCCAAATCCATAAATGCCACAAAAACCTCTTTAGCCTTATCTAAATACTGTTCATTTATATGTTTCACTGTAAACACCTGACTGGAAAATCAGCTAGCCAGACTTGAGTCCTGGAAATGGGAAGTACAATGCCTGCATTTTAAAGGAGGGGTTTGGTATATTGGCAGTTTGAAGGGACATCTAAACTGTTGTATCGAGTGCCTCTACAAAGACAATGATTATGTATGAGTGATAGTGAAAGTGTTGAATGATGATGAAAGTTTTTTTCTTTCTTTTTGTGTCACCCTGCCTTGGTGGGAAACAGCCGACATGTAAAAAAAAAAAAAATTATTATTATAGTACATTGTTTGGAGAATGAGAGGTTATCATGTTTGATCCAAAGAAGGGAATATCTGATTCCATTGATCAAGAGACTGTCACCAGCATCAAGTCACTTCCCCTTTGAAGGGATATGTAACAACTTCCCACACGTTCTTTAGGGATTCATAGTGTTGGACTCGTTTAATAGACCCCAGTTTGAATCCCCGACAAACCTGTGGAATGAACAGTTCAGTGTTAGTGAAACTTCAGATATAAGAGATGTTTATTTTGCTTGATTTTTTCTAATTTTCTAAATTTAATGATAGCATTATTCTTTCAGGTACTAAAAGAATCTTTGGAAGCTTTACAAAGAAGATGGACTGAAATCAAAGGAGCATCAGAAATTGAAGCATTTTATAACCATCTTGATTTATTTTCCTCTGAGTTTCTTGGACACCTGGATGATCGCAGTATTGAATTAGCTGGAGAGATGAGCTTCGTGGAACTAAGCAGAGTGTTCTGTGTCCTGGGAAAAATCAAACGACGTGCATCACCTGTTTTAAGAGCACTGTCATTCCACATGGCAAAACAAGAAGAAAAATTAACTGCAAAGCAACTTTGTAATGTTTTATTTGCCATGAATTCCCTGAGTTTTCCAGATGTAGTTTTATTAGAAAAAGTGGCAAATGATTTGATTCCACAGGTTGCCAACATAGATAACCCAAATATAGTGAGTTCTATTCTTTTTTGTATGGGACAGATGCGATGGAGATATACAAGTCTACTGGAAGTTTTATCAGAGTGGGTTGAGAAAAACGTGCAAATCTGCTCCATGATTAATCTTGGTGCTATAATCATTACACTGGCATGTGTCTCATATGTCCCAGCAAATGCTGAAACTTTGTTCAGTGAGCTTATTCCAAAACTTAATCCCTCAGGATTTTCAAGAAAGACAACGTGGTTGGATGTTGTATGGTCCTTGTCTGTATTAGGTAGAGCAACAGGATGGCATATATCCTCTGTTTTGCATCCAGATTTTGTTAAAAATCTCCCAGGTGCAGAGGAACACCTGTGGATTGGGGTCAAACCTAAGCTTCTCAACATTAATGCAGTGGCACAGCTAAACATGCCTTCATATAAAGGTCCTTATCTTGACATGACAAATTTTAAAGATGTAATAATTTCCAAGAACAGGGATGACATAAAGCTCTCCAAACATATTCAAATCACTTTGCACAACTTTCTCCCTCCACCCAAATACATTCGAGAAAATATCCAGACTTCTATGGGAATCTTTGTAGATGTTGAGTTGGCAGCTGATAAGAAAGGAAAACCCATACCAATTCAAGATTACAGTAATAATTTTGGAGAATCGGAGAGCTCACAGCCATTACCTGAAGGTGCTGTGAAGTTAGCTATGTTTATATGGGGTTATAAAGACTACACTATTGGTACTCAGGAACTAATCGGAGTTAATAAGTTGGCTGTACAGTTAGTAGAAAGAAAAGGGTACAGGGCATTACAAATTCCTTTTTATGAATATAATATGAAGGCAAAGACGCTGAAAAATGTACAGTATCTTGAAGGTAAAATCAAAGACATCGTAGAGTCGTGAAATTATTGAACTAAAAGATTTTATCGTGTACATAAAGTTTGAGTATTGTCTTTATGAATGTATTAAAAGCAAAGAGGTTCTTAATAAAATATTAAATACTACAATGCTTATTTATTCAGTTTTACCATAAGATTTCTTCACATTTTTTTAACACCCTGGTCGTCTTCCACTGAGGTAAAGTGACCTGACAAAGAAAACTCTTTCACTGTCACTCATTGAATCACTATTTTGCTAAATGGGTGCCAACATCACAGTGCAGATGACTCCTCCAGACAGCAATATCACCCCTCCTTCAAGGTGCAGGCGCTCTACTTTCATCCTCCAGGACTTTGGCTAACTGGTTTTCCGTGAATCCCTTTATAAATGTTACCTTTCTCACACTCCAACAGCATGTCAAATCATAAAAACCCCTTGCCTCCATTTCTTTCTAACATGCTCACACACACCTGCATTTAAAACTTCCTTTACCCCCTCCCTCCAACGTTTCCTAGGGCAACCCTTGCCCTTCCTTCTCTCCAATGCAGATTAATACACCTTCCAAGTCATCCTATTTTGCTCCATCCTCTCTTAATAATTAAATCGCCTCAACAATGCCTCCTCAGTTCTCTGGATAATACTTTTAGTAATCCAGCACCTCCTAATCTCCAAACTATGAATTCTCTGCATAATATTTACATGTATTGCTCTCAGACATGATATCTCCACTGCCTCCTGCCTCATCCTGCAACATTCACAAACTGTGCTTCACACTCATAGAAACGTGTTGTTACCACTATACTCTCATACATTTCCCTTTTGCCTCCATGGATAATGTTCTTGGTCTCCACAGATGCCTCAATGCACCATCCATCTTTTTTCCCTCATCAGTTCTATAGTTCACTGTCTTTCTTAGGTCCATCTGCCGACAAGTCCACTCCCAAATATCTGAACACATTCACTTCTTCCATACTCTCTCCTTTCAAGCTGATATCCACTCTTTCATTACCTAAATTTCTTGTTACTCTTAATACTTTGTTCTTTCCCATGTTCACTTTTAATTTCATTCTTTTACATTCCCTCCTAAATTTGTCCATCAACCTCTGGAACTTCTCTTCAGAATCTCCCAAGAGCAGTGTCATTGGCTAAAGCAACTGTGATGACTCCCACTTTGTATTAAGTTCTATACATTTTAATACCACACTTCTCCCCAACACCCTAGCATTCACTTCTTTTACAACCCTGTCTATAAATATGTTAAATAACCATGGTGACATCATGCATCCCTGTCTAAGGATTTCTTTCAATGGTAAATGATCTCCCCTCCTTCCTACATACCCAAACCCGAGCCTCACTACCCTCATAAAAAAGCTTAACTGCTTTCAGTAACTTACCACCTATTCAATATACATCCAACATCCCCCCCCCCAGGGAGGTTCCTTGATGCTAGTGAGGGGCTCTTGATCTAAGGAATTGGATCTGTGCTCCAGTTCCCTGAATTAAGCCTGAATACCTTCCATCCCCATCCCCACAGGCACTATAATCCTATGGATTTAGCACTTCCCCATGATTATAATAATAATCCAACATCTTCCACACTGCTTCCCTATCCACCCCTATCATATGCATTTTCTAGATTCATATATGTAATGAAAATTTCCTTACCTTTACTTAAATATTATTTACTTATATGATTTAATGTAAACGCTTGGTTTATATATCCCCTACCCTTCCAAAAGCTTCCCTGCTCATCTGCAATCCTTCTCTCCCTTTTACTTTCAATTCTTTCAATAATATCTCTACCATACACTTACTCTTTTATTCCCCCTTTCCTTTATACAAGGGAACTATGCACCCTCTTTGCCAATCCCTAGGTACCTCCCTCTTTCATCATTTACTTAACTAAAGTACCAACCACTCCAAAACTATATTACCACCTGCTTTTAACATTTCTGTCTTGATCCCATGAATTCTAGCTGATTCATTCCCTCTCATTTTACCCACTGCCTCATGCATCTCCCTCACTTACAGCTGGCTCTTCTTCACTCATGCAGGGCCTGGGGAATGGGAGGCAGTGAAGTCCAATCCAAGGAACAGGAGGGTAAATTCAATTCCTTGGATCAAGAACCCTTCACTGGCATCAAAAGAAAATGTACCTACTGAAGTACAGAGTAACACAGAAGGTATAAAAAATTTGTACACTTGGCAGAACAGAATATTCAGAGGTGAATAATACAGCAATTGTGCAATACGGACCTGGTAAAATATTACATGTAAATTATATTCACATGGCCCCTAGACTTATGGCAGCATTATTTTATAAGTAAATATTTGATTTCTTTTTGAGATACTTATGACCAATAGTGGAATACTCAGTGCTTCTAAGGCACAATAATAAATTTTGAAAGATCTAGACCCCACAATCAATCAATCAAGTTTATTCTCTAAGGATTACAATACGGGGTTTACAGATTTTGGATATTGTGTGGTTTACATGTTTTAAAATACTAATTACAGAGGGGGCCACTGGGACACCTAGCATGGCTAGGCATTTCTGAGGGAGGTTCTTTGACGCTGGTGAAGGGTTCTTGATCTAGGGAATTGGATATGTGCTACAGTTCCCTGAATTAAGCCTGAATACCTTCCATCCCCCCCCCAACAGGCGCTGTATAATCCTACGGGTTTAGCGCTCCCCATAATAATAATGAAAGATCTAGAGGTCTGCCTTTCAAATGGTGGTCCCTGAAATATATGAGTTGAAATATGAAGATGTACGATATCATTATTACTGAAGGAGGGGCGGGCACGTTGCAGTCAGAGGATAATTTGAATTGTGACGTTAACTCACTTCTGACAAAGTGACTTGAGTGAATGAAGGTGACTGTTTCCTTCTTCGGATTACCTTACCTTAGCAGAAGATGGTTGTTGAGATATAATAATAATATAACTATTACTACTACTACTCCTTGCAGGTTTAGCGTTTCTTTTTTATTATAATTACTACTACTACAAAAGTACTATTGCATACTTGGGGGAGCGCTCACCACGTAAGGGTTATACAGAGCCTGGAGGAATGGAAAGTAATAGGGTTCGATCCATGGAAAGGGAAGCTAGATCCGATACCTTGGATCATGAGTCCCTCGACGGGAATCAAGGCACCTTGAAGGGCCTGCAAGGTATTGATCTCCAGCTCCCGGGCCTTTCCAGGGAGTTTAACTGCAGGTCCTCTGCTACGTGAGGGTTCCGAGAGATGTTCAACTATTATGCCTGCTGCCTGGGTTGAGATAGAGGGGGCTGGGTTAAGGACTACGGGGCTGGGTTAAGGACTACGGGGCTGGGTTAAGGGATATGGGGCTGGGTTAAGGACTACGGGGCTGGGTTAAGGGATACGGGGCTGGGTTAAGGACTACGGGGCTGGGTTAAGGGATACGGGGATGGGTTAAGGACTACGGGGCTGGGTTAAGGACTACGGGGATGGATTAAGGACTATTACCTGGAGTTTACCTGGAGGTAATAGTCCTTATGGGGATGGGTTAAGGACTACGGGGATGGGTTAAGGACTACGGGGATGGGTTAAGGACTACGGGGATGGGTTAAGGACTACGGGGATGGGTTAAGGACTACGGGCTGGGTTAAGGACTACGGGGATGGGTTAACGAGTACGGGGATGGGTTAAGGACTACGGGGATGGGTTAAGGAGTACGGGGATGGGTTAAGGAGTACGGGGATGGGTTAAGGAGTACGGGGATGGGTTAAGGACTACGGGGATGGGTTAAGGAGTACGGGGATGGGTTAAGGAGTACGGGGATGGGTTAAGGAGTACGGAGATGGGTTAAGGAGTACGGGGATGGGTTAAGGAGTACGGGGATGGGTTAAGGAGTACGGGGATGGGTTAAGGAGTACGGGGATGGGTTAAGGAGTACGGGGCTGGGTTAAGAACTACGGGGCTGGGTTAAGAACTACGGGGCTGGGTTAAGAACTACGGGGCTGGGTTAAGAACTACGGGGCTGGATTAAGAACTACGGGGCTGGGTTAAGAACTACGGGGCTGGGTTAAGAACTACGGGAATACCTTCCTGGATAACTCAGCGACAGAAGCTAGTCACCACCCAACTGTAGTTCCTCGGTAATTTGTTCAAAAAGCAATGCCACACGCTCAGAACAAACACCTTTTCTCATCCCGGTAAAAAATAGATTGTGTTATTTGCATTATAAAGTTCTAACGGTGTTGGGAGGTACGTGAGGCGGAGATTTTATCACCTGGAGGCAGGAGGTGTGGTTATCAGGCAGGACAAACACCAGTGCTGTGAACAACGTCTCCACCGTAATGGACATGCACCAGCTTAATAAAAATACAAGTTAAATGTTCACTCGATCGTTTTACCGCTAGTGCCATTAAAGGAAGAAAGAGGTAAAAAAGAAATGTGAAATGTATAATGTGGTTTAATGCAATAAAATATGATTGAGGAAGGTAAATATGGGCAGTTCACACTGAATATGCTGATAATATTGATATGGGAGTCATGGTCCAATACTGACCCACAGGGTTAAAGACAGAGAGAATTATGTTTTATTATAAATTTGTAGTTACACGAACAGAGGCCTGGTCTCAGACCGGGCCGCGGGGGCGGTGACCCCCGGAACCCTCTCCAGGTATACTCCAGGTATCCTCGCTATAATGTTTGTCGCTATTTAGTAGCTTGTCCTTGTACTTTTCCATCTTATTCGTCTTTTTCAGTTACGAACATTATTTTTTTTTTTCAGGCGAATACTATACCAATGATTCACATTAAAATTTTGAATTTTGGGTTTATAATATGTCGTGGCTTTTTTTTTTTAAGTATTTCCCCATCTGATGTGAGACTAGGCCCAGGAGGCGGTGATCTCGAGGATCCCAATGGAAATAATTCACTTTGTCTAACTGTTTTTGGGTTATCCTAGTTAATTTGCACATGTTGCTCTATAATAATTGTACATATGTGTACCTGTACCTAAGTAAACTTATTTATTAATCTCTGTAACCAGGAGCACTGGGGACCGAACTGGCGTCCTTAAAATTACAAGCGGACAACTATACCTTCTCAGCTACAGTATACAAAATATTTCTCTGCAGGTAAGTGGGCAACCATGACTGTTACTCAAGCCACAACATTTACATAGAGATCGATCATCACACGGTCCTCGTTAATGCAACACTGAATCAAAGTCATCAATCACTCTGGTCCAGGATGTGAGAATTTTTGCATATCGTGAAGATAAGAAAGTGTTAAGGAATGCCAGGGACTGAACTGTTGTCTTTGCAACTGTTCAGTAAGTAGTAAGTTATTTTTTCCTCCTTCTCGAGATTATCTTGAACTGGGTGAGTGCACTTAGGAAGAACAATGAGGCACAATACCGTGACTAGAACCCTCACCAGAGGCGGACTGGTCATACGAGCATTTGGTGGGCCGCTGGGCTGGGTAAAAAAAAAAAAAAATGTTACGAAAAACTGAAGTCACAGCCACTGCACAAAGATTGAAACGAAAATGGAACGCGCCTTAGTTGAGCAGTGAAAATACGCCTCAGGCCCTCAGCAGTTAATGAGCCGACTTGCTAGGTGAGGGATGACCGGGCCGGTTTAACACCCAGTCCGCTTCTGACCCGCACATAGGAGAAAAGTTTATTACCGTTTCGGACCGAAACGTCGTCGTAAGGTTTTCTCTCTCTTATATGAGGTTTATTTGTGTAGAGTGCAGTTAGGTAGTTCTT
>NC_091337.1:12045620-12090620 GCF_038502225.1 Cherax quadricarinatus | reverse complement strand
ACAGTAACAAGGGGACACAGTTGGAAGTTGAAGACACAGATGAATCACAGGGATGTTAGGAAGTATTTCTTCAGCCACAGAGTAGTCAGTAAGTGGAATAGTTTGGGAAGCGATGTAGTGGAGGCAGGATCCATACATAGCTTTAAGCAGAGGTATGATAAAGCTCACGGCTCAGGAAGAGTGACCTAGTAGCGATCAGTGAAGAGGCGGGGCCAGGAGCTCGGACTCGACCCCCGCAACCTCAACTAGGTGAGTACAACTAGGTGAGTACACACACACACACACACACACACACACACACACACACACACACACACACACACACAAAACACACACACACACACAGCACACACACACACACACACACACACACACACACACACACACACACACACACACACACTAACACACACACACACACACACACACACACACACAAAACACACACAACACACACAACACACACCAAACACACAACACACACACACACACACACACACACACACACACACACACACACACACACACACATGGGGACACCAACAAGGAATACACCAACAAGTGTTGGACGACATACATACAGATGAGGAGGAGGTGAAGAAACTGCTAAGGGACATCGATACCTCAAAGGCAATGGGACCGGACAACATCTCTCCATGGGTCCTTAGAGAGGGAGCAGATATGTTGTGCGTACCACTTACCACAATCTTCAACACATCCCTGGAAACTGGGCAACTACCTGAGGTATGGAAGACGGCAAATGTAGTTCCCATTTTCAAAAAAGGAGACAGAAAAGAGGCACTAAACTATAGACCTGTGTCATTGACGTGTATAGTATGCAAAATTATGGAGAAGATTATCAGGAGGAGAGTGGTGGAGCACCTGGAACGGAACAGGAGTATAAATGCCAACCAGCACGGATTCACGGAAGGCAAATCCTGTGTCACAAACCTTCTGGAGTTTTATGATAAAATAACAGAAGTAAGACAAGAGAGAGAGGGGTGGGTTGATTGCATCTTCTTGGACTGCAAGAAGGCCTTTGACACAGTTCCTCACAAGAGATTAGTGCAGAAGCTAGAGCATCAGGCGCATATAACAGGAAGGGCACTGCAATGGATCAGAGAATACCTGACAGGGAGGCAACAACGAGTCATGGTACGTAATGATGTATCACAGTGGGCACCTGTGACGAGCGGGGTCCCACAGGGGTCGGTCCTAGGACCAGTGCTATTTTTGGTATATGTGAACGACATGACGGAAGGGTTAGACTCAGAAGTGTCCCTGTTTGCAGACGATGTGAAGTTAATGAGGAGAATTAAATCTGATGAGGACCAGGCAGGACTTCAAAGAGACCTGGACAGACTGGACACCTGGTCCAGCAAATGGCTTCTCGAATTTAATCCTGCCAAATGCAAAGTCATGAAGATAGGGGAAGGGCACAGAAGACCACAGACAGAGTATAGGCTAGGTGGCCAAAGACTGCAAACCTCACTCAAGGAGAAAGATCTTGGGGTGAGTATAACACCGAGCATGTCTCCGGAAGCACACATCAATCAGATAACTGCTGCAGCATATGGGCCCCTGGCAAACCTGAGAACAGCATTCCGACACCTTAGTAAGGAATCATTCAAGACACTGTACACCGTGTATGTCAGGCCCATACTGGAGTATGCAGCACCTGTTTGGAACCCGCACTTGATAAAGCACGTCAAGAAACTAGAGAAAGTACAAAGGTTTGCAACAAGGTTAGTTCCAGAGCTAAGGGGAATGTCCTATGAAGAAAGATTAAGGGAAATCGGCCTGACGACACTGGAGGACAGGAGGGTCAGGGGAGACATGATAACGACATATAAAATACTGCGTGGAATAGACAAGGTGGACAAAGACAGGATGTTCCAGGGAGGGGACACAGAAACAAGAGGCCACAATTGGAAGTTGAAGACACAAATGAGTCAGAGAGATAGTAGGAAGTATTTCTTCAGTCATAGAGTTGTAAGGCAGTGGAATAGCCTAGAAAATGACGTAGTGGAGGCAGGAACCATACACAGTTTTAAGACGAGGTTTGATAAAGCTCATGGAGCGGGGAGAGAGAGGGTCTAGTAGCAACCGGTGAAGAGGCGGGGCCAGGAGCTAGGACTCGACCCCTGCAACCACAAAAACAAATAGGTGAGTACACAGGTATGATAAAGCTCATGGAGCAGGAGTGACCCAATAGCGGCCCGTGAAGAGGCGGGGCCAGGAGCTGTGACTCAACCCCTGCAACCACGACTAGGTGGATAAGTGAGTACACACACTTAACGTTATTTCGTTCAACGTCGTTTCGTTATGACGTTGATGAGAAAATAATTGATTCCCGTCTTGAGCCACAGTCTGTGTGGAGTTCACACGTTGTCCCCATGTTTGCCTGGGTTTTCTCCAGGTTCTTCGGTTTTCTCCCACATCCCAAAGATGTGGACGTTAGGTGGGTGTGGGTGTATGTGCATGAGTGCGCCCTGTGATGGAATGGCGTCCTGTCCAGGATTAGTTCCAGCTTTGCGCCCTGAGATGCCAGGATAAAGGGCGGCCGCCCTCGACCCTGAACTGGAATAAGAGGGTTGAAAAATGAATGAGTACAAATTATTGCAAAATAAAAATTCGTAGAGTATACGATAATCATACAAATGGACGACACTGGTCATCACCCACCGAGGCAGTGACCAATAAAAGGAAACACAGTTACCGTCATGTCTGCACACTTCTAGCAGGAAAGTGTGTAGACATGACACTTCAGAAAAGCCTCTGAACCGCAGCAGTTCTCGCCCCTCTCAAGGAAGGGTGAGAACTGTTGTATCTGTGTGATAATTAGAGAATTCATCTTCTGGTCTGTTTCAAAGCTTTTAATGCTGGTTTTCCTCTAAGGAAGTTTTGCATTGATCTTCGGTTGAACAACTTTTAATTTGCCAACTCTATTAAACAAATAAATTTGCATGTGGTATTACCTGGACGTACCTGGACGTATCTGGAGAAAGATTTTTTTATTTTCATTCAAGCCGTTAATGATGGTTAGAAAAAGATTTGGACTAAATTTTGGACTGTAACGGTCAATTTATTAATTTTATTGAAGAAATCTGGAAAATTTAAATTCCGCTTTTCATGCGATAATTTGTAAATGCTTCATCCAACCGATTTCAAAGTTTCAGTGTAATTAATAATGCAAATTCTGAGAGGCTTCAGACTTCGTGCCAGATTTTTTGGGGTATACCTGGAAAGGATTTCAGGGTCAACGCCCCCGAGGCCCGGTCTGAGACCAGGGCTCGTGGATATTAATCTGGTATAACTAGACACTACCTCTTTTGACTGGTACTAAGTTGTCAAAGTTGATATTTCTTAGCGGAAAGCTCCGTTAGTTTTTAGCGGTGTTAATAATAATATTATTATTATTTTATTTCAGCATGATACAATGTTTGTACAGAGTTGGGTGACATTAAAGTGTGCATGCAGAAAGTCCCTTGTTATGCAGAGCATTTCGGGCAAACTTAAGCCTAGTTTAAGGCTAAAGGGCAATAACTGTTTACTTATACACACGGTCTCTGAGGTGTCATCAACAATTTGGGGCTAATTTGCAATTTTTATTGAAGAAATTTATTGAAGTAATTTGGACTGTTCAACTGCCTCCCAGCATACATAAGGGGGATTACCAATAGACCCCTGACTGTCTTCAAGAAGGCACTGGACAGGCACCTAAAGTCAGTACCTGACCAGCCAGTTTGCGTGCGGCCAGCAGTAACAGCCTGGTTGA
Source organism: Cherax quadricarinatus (assembly GCF_038502225.1). Classification (NCBI taxonomy): domain Eukaryota; kingdom Metazoa; phylum Arthropoda; class Malacostraca; order Decapoda; family Parastacidae; genus Cherax; species Cherax quadricarinatus. Next base: position 12,086,842 of record NC_091337.1, on the reverse strand, counting down.
TCAGACCCTGATCCACCACGAGGCCTGGCTTCAGACCGGGCCGCGGTGGCGTTGACCCCAGAAACCCTGCGAACGACTTTTCTCATCGTCTTTAAATCTTCAACGCTGATATTCAAATACGCTAGATATGCCGCACTCTCTACTACTCTCTTGCGCGTTGAAGTGGAGGGGGCTAGGCTTATGAGATACAGGAATGTCTTTTTCGGTTCTCCCAGCGTCCGAAAAAAAAAGTCTGATTTTCACCCGAGTGAGCAGAGAGGACGAGGGTCTCATGTACATGACGTAATTTTGGTCGCCTCAGACAATGTCACAGTTGCATATATTGTGCTGAGGAAGATGACCTCACCTCCAGGGTGAGTGGAGAACAAATTTCCCACACTCACACAACTTTATAGTGCAGCAGCTGGAAGTTACATGTGTTCAGTTGATGGGAGAAAAATCTGAAGGTGCCGTCCATGAACGGGTGCTGGAAGTGACCCTTCACACACAGCACCTCACTGATCTCACTGACATTCACCTTCAACATTCTGCTGGTGCATTCTTCACCAAAAAACAATGGTTAGACAAACTGAAAAATGGAAGAGGTAAGTTGACCGTGAGTCTGTGAGTGTGTAGAGAGGAGGTCCCCTTGAGCTGGTGGCATAGTTCAAGAGGACCCAGGAACCTGGCCAGGAAAAACACAACCTTCACTACACAAATAACCCGCACATAGGAGAGAAAAGCTTATGGCAACGTTTCGGTTTGACTTGGGCCATTGGTCTGACTTATAAATGGTCCAAGTCGGACAGAAACGTCGTCATAAGCTTCTCTCTCTTATGTGCGAGTTATTGTTCCAGTCACGGACTCCTCAAGGGAGGTTCTTTGACCCTGGTGAGGGGCTCTTAATCTAAGGAATTGGACCTATACTCCAGTTCCCTAAATCGAGCCTGAATACCATCCATCCCCCATCCCTTACAGGCGCTGTATAATCCTTACGGATTATTGTACCTTTTTCACAGCCTTCACTGCCACAACATCATCAGCCTACTCTACTAACAACCACCACAAATACAGTCAACTCTCATAGATATTTACATTCCTGATATCCCTCTAAATTTAGTCTTCAGCGTCATTCATTTATTTAACCTGGCTAGCAACAGCTGAATAAATAACTTAATGCATCATTAAGCAATGTGTTGTTGACAATGATCAGCGAACTGCGGGTGAAGTGTACGGGCAGCCTAGCCACTCCATGCGGGGTGAAGTGTGCAGGCAGCCTAGCCACTCCCTGCGGGGTGAAGTGTACGGGCAGCCTAGCCACTCCCTGCGGGGTGAAGTGTACAGGCAGCCTAGCCACTCCCTGCGGGGTGAAGTGTACGGGCAGCCTAGCCACTCCCTGCGGGGTGAAGTGTACGGGCAGCCTAGCCACTCCCTGCGGGGTGAAGTGTACGGACAGCCTAGCCACTCCCTGCGGGGTGAAGTGTACGGGCAGCCTAGCCACTCCCTGCGGGGTGAAGTGTACGGGCAGCCTAGCCACTCCCTGCGGGGTGAAGTGTACGGGCAGCCTAGCCACTCCCTGTGGGGTGAAGTGTACGGGCAGCCTAGCCACTCCCTGCGGGGTGAAGTGTACGGGCAGCCTAGCCACTCCCTGCGGGGTGAAGTGTACGGGCAGCCTAGCCACTCCCTGCGGGGTGAAGTGTACGGGCAGCCTAGCCACTCCCTGCGGAACTTACAATTATTTATGAAGATTTTAATCACGTACTTTGACAAGTTACTCAATATAATATTTACTGCATCTTAAATGTAATAGTTTGAGGATATGATTGTTTCTTGATGTGTGTGTGTGTGTGTGTGTGTGTACTCACCTATTTGTACTCACCTATTTGTGGTTGCAGGGGTCGAGTCCTAGCTCCTGGCCCCGCCTCTTCACCGGTTGCTACTAGGCCCTCTCTCTCCCCGCTCCATGAGCTTTATCAAACCTCGTCTTAAAACTGTGTATGGTTCCTGCCTCCACTACGTCATTTTCTAGGCTATTCCACTTCCTTACAACTCTATGACTGAAGAAATACTTCCTACTATCTCTCTGACTCATTTGTGTCTTCAACTTCCAATTGTGGCCTCTTGTTTCTGTGTCCCCTCCCTGGAACATCCTGTCCTTGTCCACCTTGTCTATTCCACGCAGTATTTTATATGTCGTTATCATGTCTCCCCTGACCCTCCTGTCCTCCAGTGTCGTCAGGCCGATTTCCCTTAATCTTTCTTCATAGGACATTCCCCTTAGCTCTGGAACTAACCTTGTTGCAAACCTTTGTACTTTCTCTAGTTTCTTGACGTGCTTTATCAAGTGCGGGTTCCAAACAGGTGCTGCATACTCCAGTATGGGCCTGACATACACGGTGTACAGTGTCTTGAATGATTCCTTACTAAGGTATCGGAATGCTGTTCTCAGGTTTGCCAGGCGCCCATATGCTGCAGCAGTTATCTGATTGATGTGTGCTTCCGGAGACATGCTCGGTGTTATACTCACCCCAAGATCTTTCTCATTGAGTGAGGTTTGCAGTCTTTGGCCACCTAGCCTATACTCTGTCTTCTGTGCCCTTCCCCTATCTTCATGACTTTGCATTTGGCAGGATTAAATTCGAGAAGCCATTTGCTGGACCAGGTGTCCAGTCTGTCCAGGTCTCTTTGAAGTCCTGCCTGGTCCTCATCAGATTTAATTCTCCTCATTAACTTCACATCATCTGCAAACAGGGACACTTCTGAGTCTAACCCTTCCGTCATGTCGTTCACATATACCAAAAATAGCACTGGTCCTAGGACCGACCCCTGTGGGACCCCGCTCGTCACAGGTGCCCACTGTGATACATCATTACGTACCATGACTCGTTGTTGCCTCCCTGTCAGGTATTCTCTGATCCATTGCAGTGCCCTTCCTGTTATATGCGCCTGATGCTCTAGCTTCTGCACTAATCTCTTGTGAGGAACTGTGTCAAAGGCCTTCTTGCAGTCCAAGAAGATGCAATCAACCCACCCCTCTCTCTCTTGTCTTACTTCTGTTATTTTATCATAAAACTCCAGAAGGTTTGTGTGTGTGTGTGTGTGTGTGTGTGTGTGTGTGTGTGTGTGTGTGTGTGTGTGTGTGTGTGTGTGTGTGTGTGTGTGTGTGTGTACTCACCTACTCACCTAATTGTGGTTGCAGGGGTCGAGTCTCAGCTCCTGGCCCCGCCTCTTCACTGATCGCTACTAGGTCCTCTCCCTCTCTGCTTCCTGAGCTTTGTCATACCTCTTCTTAAAACTATGTATGGTTCCTGCCTCCACTACTTCACTTGCTAGGCTATTCCACTTCTTGACGACTCTATGACTGAAGAAATACTTCCTAACGTCCCTGTGACTCTTCTGAGTCTTCAGCTTCCAGTTGTGACCCCTTGTTTCTGTGTCCCCTCTCTGGAACATCCTATCTCTGTCCACCTTGTCTATTCCCCGCAGTATCTTGTATGTCGTTATCATGTCTCCCCTGACCTGGAGTTTACCTGGAGAGAGTTTCGGGGGTCAACGCCCCCGCGGCCCGGTCTGTGACCAGGCCTCCTGGTGGATCAGCGCCTGATCAACCAGGCTGTTGCTGCTGGCTGCACGCAAACCAACGTACGAGCCACAGCCCGGCTGATCAGGAACTGACTTTAGGTGCTTGTCCAGTGCCAGCTTGAAGACTGCCAGGGGTCTGTTGGTAATCCCCCTTATGTGTGCTGGGAGGCAGTTGAACAGTCTCGGTCCCCTGACACTTATTGTATGGTCTCTTAACGTGCTAGTGACACCCCTGCTTTTCATTGGGGGGATGGTGCATCGTCTGCCAAGTCTTTTGCTTTCGTAGTGAGTGATTTTCGTGTGCAAGTTCGGTACTAGTCCCTCTAGGATTTTCCAGGTGTATATAATCATGTATCTCTCCCTCCTGCGTTCCAGGGAATACAGGTTTAGAAACCTCAAGCGCTCCCAGTAATTGAGGTGTTTTATCTCCGTTATGCGCGCCGTGAAAGTTCTCCAGCGTCGTTAGTCCGATTTCCCTCAACCTTTCCTCGTACGACATTCCCCTGAGCTCTGGGACTAGCCTTGTTGCAAACCTTTGTACTTTCTCTAACTTCTTGACGTGCTTGACCAGGTGTGGGTTCCAGACCGGTGCTGCATACTCCAGTATGGGCCTAACATACACAGTGTACAGTGTCTTGAACGATACCTTGTTAAGGTATCGGAAAGCTATTCTCAGGTTTGCCAGGCGCCCGTATGCTGCAGCAGTTATTCGGTTGATGTGTGCCTCCGGTGATGTGCTCGATGTTATGGTCACCCCAAGGCCTTTCTCCCTGAGTGAGGTCTGTAGTCTTTGTCCACCTAGCCTATACTCTGTTTGCGGTCTTCTTTGCCCCTCCCCAATCTTCATGACTTTGCATTTGGCAGGATTGAATTCGAGAAGCCAGTTTCTGGACCACATGTTCAGCCTGTCCAGGTCTCTTTGCAGTCCTGTCTCATCCTCATCCGATTTAATTCTTCTCATCAACTTTACATCATCTGCGAAAAGGGACACTTCAGAGTCTATTCCTTCCATCAAGTCGTTCGCTATATCAAAAATAGCACTTGTCCTAGAACTGACCCCTGTGGGGCCCCGCTCGTCACAGGCGCCCACTGTGATACCTCTTCACGTACCATGACTCGTTGCTGCCTCCCTGTCAGGTATTCCCTGATCCATTGCAGTGCCCTCCCTGTTATATGCGCCTGATCCTCCAGCTTCTGCACTGTGTGTGTGTGTGTGTGTGTGTGTGTGTGTGTGTACTCACCTAGTTGTACTCACCTAGTTGTACTCACCTAGTTGAGGTTGCGGGGGTCGAGTCCGAGCTCCTGGCCCCGCCTCTTCACTGATCGCTACTAGGTCACTTTCCCTGAACCGTGAGCTTTATCATACCTCTGCTTAAAGCTATGTATGGATCCTGCCTCCACTACATCGCTTCCCAAACTATTCCACTTACTGACTACTCTGTGGCTGAAGAAATACTTTCTAACATCCCTGTGATTCATCTGTGTCTTCAACTTCCAACTGTGTCCCCTTGTTACTGTGTCCAATCTCTGGAACATCCTGTCTTTGTCCACCTTGTCAATTCCTCTCAGTATTTTGTATGTCGTTATCATGTCCCCCCTATCTCTCCTATCCTCCAGTGTCGTCAGGTTGATTTCCCTTAACCTCTCCTCGTAGGACATACCTCTTAGCTCTGGGACTAGTCTTGTTGCAAACCTTTGCACTTTCTCTAGTTTCTTTACGTGCTTGGCTAGGTGTGGGTTCCAAACTGATGCCGCATACTCCAATATGGGCCTAACGTACACTGTGTACAGGGTCCTGAACGATTCCTTATTAAGATGTCGGAATGCTGTTCTGAGGTTTGCTAGGCGCTCATATGCTGCAGCAGTTATTTGGTTGATGTGCGCTTCAGGAGATGTGCCTGGTGTTATACTCACCCCAAGATCTTTTTCCTTGAGTGAGGTTTGTAGTCTCTGGCCCCCTAGACTCTACTCCGTCTGCGGTCTTCTTTGCCCTTCCCCAATCTTCATGACTTTGCACTTGGTGGGATTGAACTCCAGGAGCCAATTGCTGGACCAGGTCTGCAGCCTGTCCAGATCCCTTTGTAGTTCTGCCTGGTCTTCGATCGAGTGAGTTCTTCTCATCAACTTCACGTCATCTGCAAACAGGGACACCTCAGAGTCTATTCCTTCCGTCATGTCGTTCACAAATACCAGAAACAGCACTGGTCCTAGGACTGACCCCTGTGGGACCCCGCTGGTCACAGGTGCCCACTCTGACACCTCGCCACGTACCATGACTCGCTGCTGTCTTCCTGACAAGTATTCCCTGATCCATTGTAGTGCCTTCCCTGTTAGCTCCTGGCCCCGCCTCTTCACCGGTTGCTACTGGGCCCTCTCTCTCCCCGCTCCATGAGCTTTATCAAACCTCGTCTTAAAACTGTGTATGGTTCCTGCCTCCACTACGTCATTTTCTAGGCTATTCCACTGCCTTACAACTCTATGACTGAAGAAATACTTCCTACTATCTCTCTGACTCATTTTTGTCTTCAACTTCCAACTGTGGCCTCTTGTTTCTGTGTCCCCTCCCTGGAACATCCTGTCTTTGTCCACCTTGTCTATTCCACGCAGTATTTTATATGTCGTTATCATGTCTCCCTTGACCCTCCTGTCCTCCAGTGTCGTCAGGCCGATTTCCCTTAATCTTTCTTCATAGGACATTCCCCTTAGCTCTGGAACTAACCTTGTCGCAAACCTTTGTACTTTCTCTAGTTTCTTGACGTGCTTTATCAAGTGCGGGTTCCAAACAGGTGCTGCATACTCCAGTATGGGCCTGACATACACGGTGTACAGTGTCTTGAATGATTGTGTGTGTGTGTGTGTGTGTGTGTGTGTGTGTGTGTGTGTGTGTGTGTGTGTGTGTGTGTGTGTGTGTGTGTGTGTGTGTGTGTGTGTGTGTGTGTGTGTGTGCGTGTGTGTGCGTGTGCGTGTCTTCAGTGTTTAATTAATATGTTATAATATTGACAAAGTTGTCAGTGGCTGGAGCACACACTGCCTCCACTTGGGTTCCAGTCTACCATTCTACTTGATTGTGAGTTAATATTTGTTGTTTGTAGTTGTCCTGTTGATGGTATTAATAAGTCTTCATTATCCGTGTTATCATAGCCTTTAATGAAGTTATATGTGCTTTATATCTCCTCCTTCTCCTCTCTTAACAATTTATTTTCCCTTTTTCATTTTTTATGCGTAATTCTTAATTGTAAGTTTTTTTTTAACAATATTTTTTTCTATTGCAGAAACAAAACACCATCGCTGCACACCCTACTTTTGTTCTAATATATTTTGTGAACAATTTTGTATGATTACACCTCTAATATATCTGGAAGACATGTTGATAATGGTCAGTATATAGAGTAAGTTTCTTACTGTTGTATCTTCGTGGTTGTTTGATGATAACTTTGCTGTTGATGACATCAAGAATAATTATTTTCCCTCTCTGATGAATTCAATATTTTATCACAATACATATTCTTCATGTGACATATTTTCGCTTTCTCTTATTTCCACTATGTGACAGATCCACCTGACCCTCCATCATCCAGTCATCAGTCTTCTTGAACATTAAAATGGTATAAAATACCGACAGATTGTTAGGTAAGACACATATGCAACAGTTAGGTATCTTTATTTCGAAACGTTTCGCCTACACAGTAGGCTTCTTCAGTCGAGTACAGAAAAGTTGATAGAAGCAGAAGATACTTGAAGACGATGTAATCAGTCCATCACCCTTAAAGTTTTGAGGTGGTCAGTCCCTCAGTCTGGAGAAGAGCATTGTTCCGTTGTCTGAAACAATATTGTTTCAGACAACGGAACAATGCTCTTCTCCAGACTGAGGGACTGACCACCTCAAAACTTTAAGGGTGATGGACTGATTACATCGTCTTCAAGTATCTTCTGCTTCTATCAACTTTTCTGTACTCGACTGAAGAAGCCTACTGTGTAGGCGAAACGTTTCGAAATAAAGATACCTAACTGTTGCATATGTGTCTTACCTAACAATCAGTCTTCTTGCTCAGTTTATTTTAACCTTCTTGTGAGGCTTTACTGTAATTTTTAACTTTCTTTTTTTTTTTTTTTGTAATGTTTTTGTGTCGTCGGTAAACACATTCGAATGGTTACATATCCCTTCTGCTTAGTCATTCATATAAATGAAAATAATACCAAGGCAAACATAGGAAGATAGTTTTCTTATCAATAATCTTTTCTTAAAAAAAACATATTTCATCTGTTGTAATAGTTTGCATTTTATTCCTGTAATTCTCATAGTTTTTAAATTAACCTTTCACGGTGTACAGGCACCTCATGTTCATGTTGAGGTGAGTATCCCCGAGGCCCAGGCTCAGACCAGGCTCCTAAACTGGATCAGGAATACTGCAGTATACCTGGAGTATACCTGGAGGGAGTGATAACAGCTATTAAGAAAGACACGGGAAAGTTCGTCAGATTTACTTGCATTCTTACATATTCACGAGAGAGGAAAGTAATCCTGCCGGTGCGTTGAAACATTTACCTGACTTCCTTATCACATTCATATGACAGGAGAGTAGTATCTCCTTGGATGGTTGCTGTCTACCAACCTTCTACCTTTTGCGCCTTGAGAGATCTGTAAAGGAAAACGTATATAATGATGGCAGGGGAGCACGGAAGAGAGGGTCACACACTGCATCCTGGGTGGTAGAGTCCCCACACACACACACACTCATATATTTACTTGTTTGTTTCAGGAGCAGTGTCACAGTGCTTAATTCTGTTTCTTAACTGGCTTTGGCAGGGGTTCGCTCCCTCCTAACCTTTTGGGGCCTATCAACTATTCTTAAAAAATATGTGCGGAGTCTCCTTATACCAATTTTTTTGTTTCATCCAGGTCACTGCTCACCCAATGTTTGTTCCAGCCTCACTACCCGACAGGTGAACCTGCATGCTGGCGTGAGTGCGTTTGAGCAGTGCATTCACTCATGCATAACTTACTTCCTAAGGCATTGTGTGATGTTCGCCTTCTTGTGCATACACCAAGACTATGTGCACCATCCTTACACTAAGTGCACACGCCTGTTCAAGCACAAACATACACATACAACTAATGATAAGAATATACACTGAAGGTGACCATAGGAAACTAGAGGACGAAATAGGCAGACTGTATGAATGAAAAAATGGTAAATATTATTTAGGTCTAGAAAGTGAAAATTAAAGAGACTGGGCCCAGATAAGCAGAGATCTGATACATTACTTCCAGAGTGGAGAGAGAAACTCAAGCGTCAGCTCGGGGGAACTTGACCAACAAGATTAACTGAGCTTAGGCACAACGACTTGGAAAAATATGCTAGTGGACTTAATCAACACACTCCCCCGAGCAAAGCATGGAGAAGAGTTAATAAAATAATTGGAGTAAAGAGGAGACTTGAAATACCACCTCCGGCGTGGAGAGCGAGGGTGAGGCTGGAGGTATGGAAAGGTATTTTTTGTTTACCAAACTGGATACATCAGCAGTGTGTTGCTACCTTATTCTACATGATGTGGCATGTTAGGGTGAGGAAAGGGCAACTAGACTTACTATCTCTCTCCTCTATCCCTCCTCCCAACTCTATAAATCTCTCTCAGTATCTAAAACCACTCATTTGTAAACCCTCCACACAACCCCTTACACGTGCATGCAGCGAGGGGGTGACAGGTGCCTGGCACACGCCTACCAGGTCAACCTCCTGCCCTGGCCTCGATCAGCTTTCTCTTCTGCCGTAGACGAAAAAAAAAAACAATTACCCGTCTGGAGATGCCTGGCCGAGCGGGTTTTCCCTTACTGAGTTTAATCATAACGTTGAGTGCAAGCTGGAGTGTTTTCCAGATGGAATTAAGTGTTAAGGTAGATTAGGAGAAGTGCAGTGATCTCTAGATTATTAGTGTATTTGTCCACGCACTCTGAAACTCTGTTTATTTGATTATAGGCTTAGTAATGTTTTAGAGTGTGTGTGTGTACTCACCTAATTGTGGTTGCAGGGGTCGAGACTCAGCTCCTGGCCCCGCCTCTTCACCGAGTGCTACTAGGTTCTGTCTCTCCCTGCTCCATGAGCTTTATCATACCTCATCTTAAAGCTATGTATGGTTCCTGCCTCCTCTACCTCATTTGCTAGGCTATTCCACTTCTTGACTACTCTATGACTAAAGAAATACTTCCTAACATCCCTTTCACTCATCTGGGTCTTCAACTTCCAATTGTGACCCCTTGTTTCTGTGTCCCATCTCTGGAACATCCTGTCTCTGTCCACCTTGTCTAGTCCACGCAGTATTTTGTATATCGTTATCATGTCTCCCCTAACCCTCCTGTCCTCCAGTGTCGTCAGTCCGATTTCCCTTAACCTTTCTTTATAGGACATTCCCCTTAGCTCTGGAACTAACCTTGTCGCAAACCTTTGCACTTTCACTAAATTCTTGACGTGCTTGATCAAGTGTGGGTTCCAAACAGGTGCTGCATACTCCAGTATGGGCCTGACTTACACGGTGTACAGTGTCTTGAGCGATTCTTTATTAAGGTATCGGAACGCTGTTTTCAGGTTTGCCAGGCGCCTATATGCTGCAGCAGTTATTTGGTTGATGTGTGCTTCCGGAGACATGCTCGGTGTTATACTCACTCCAAGATCTCTCTCCTTGAGCGAGGTTTGCAGTCTTTGGCCACCTAGCCTATACTCCGTCTGCGGTCTGCTGTGCCCTTCCCGATCTTCGAGACTTTGCATTTGGCGGGGTTAAATTCGAGAAGCCAGTTGCTGGACCAGGTGTCCAGTCTGTCCAGGTCTCTTTGAAGTCCTACCTGATCCTCATCTGTGTGTGTGTGTGTGTGTGTGTGTGTGTGTGTGTGTGTGTGTGTGTGTGTGTGTGTGTGTGTGTGTGTGTGTTTACGATTGAAGAACACAAAAGATATCATTCGTGGTCAGTGGTTAGCACGGTGTAACAGGTGTCTTTAAAATGTTGTTGCTTCTGTGTCGTATTGGAAAAAAATGAGAATTGTGATACCGTGGTGATGGCGGCCCTTTTATACCTGTGATGCACCTGTGACCAGCGTCGAGAGTTTTCTCTACTTTTTCAGCCCGGTCCTGGACAGGCCAGGTATCACAGTGAGGTCCCTATGCAGTGTCACACTAAAGTCACTGTGTAGTGTCACAGTGAGGTCAGTGTCACTGTGAGGTCAGTGTCACAGTGAGGTCAGTGTCACAGTGAGGTCAGTGTCACAGTGAGGTCAGTGTCACAGTGAGGTCACTGTGTAACAGTGAAGTCACTGTGTGTCACAGTGAGGTCACTGTGATGTCACAGTGAGGTCACTGTGTGTCACAGTAAGGTCACTGTGTCACAGTGAGGTCACTGTGGTGTCACAGTGAGGTTACTATGTGGTGTCACAGTGGAGTCACTGTGTGTTTTCAGCTACGGGAATTTAAGATATGGGTGACAGTTCATCTCCCAGCATGTCATCATTATTCAGCAATTTATGTCCCAGCATGTCATAATCATCTCCCAGCATGTCATCATCATCTCCCAGCATGTCTTCATCATCATCTCCCAGCATGTCATAATCATCTCCCAGCATGTTATCATTATCTCCCAGCATGTCATCATTATCTCCCAGCATGTCATCATCATCTCCCAGCATGTCATCATCATCTCCCAGCATGTCATCATTATCTCCCAGCATGTCATCATCTCCCAGCATGTCATAATCATATCCCAGCATGTCATCATCATCTCCCAGCATGTCATAACCATCTCCCAGCACATCATAATCATCTCCCTGCATATCATAATCATCTCCCAGCATGTCATTATTATCTCCCAGCATGTTATCATCATCTCTCAGCATGTCATCATCTCTGACCATGCCATCATTATCTTCCAGCATATCATCATTATCTCCTAGCATGTCATCATCTCCCAGCATGTCATAATCATCTCCCAGCATATCATAATCATCTCCCAGCATGTCATAATCATCTCTCAGCATGTCATTATTATCTCTCAGCATATCATAATCATCTCCCAGCATGTCATCATCTCCCAGCATATCATCATTATCTCCCAGCATGTCATCATCTCCCAGCATGTCATCATCATCTCCCAGCATGTCATCATCTCCCAGCATGTCATCATCATCTCCCAGCATGTCATCATCATCTTCCAGCATGTCATCATCATCTCCCAGCATGTCATCATCATCTCCCAGCATGTCATCATCATCTCCCAGCATGTCATCATCATCTCCCAGCATGTCATCATCATCTCACAGAGACAATCTCCGGGTAACATTTCCTGTATGGTATAATCCTCGCTAATTTCTACCGACAAGTGGTTAAAAAAAAAAAACATATGAACAAACACTAGGATACACATATTAGAAAAAAAACCCATTTCGGTCCCGACAGCTTGATCAGGAAGTGATCACGGTCCCAGGACCAAAATGTTTTCTAATGACAATATCCTAGTGCTTCTTCGTATTTTTATAAGCCACATTTTCCGGCTCCTTGAAGCACAAACCACCAACCACTGTAACTATTGTGTGTCCAGTCCTTATTAATTTTAGAAGCGGCACAATACACCAGACTAGTTAATGGTCCAAGTCGGACCGAAACGTCGTAATAAGTTTCATTCTCCTATGTGCGAGTTATTTGTGTGTTGTTCTAGTCACAGTATTGTGCCTCTTTATTTTTTTAAACTACGATGCTATCAAAAATTATCTGTTAAATATCTAAGGTGAACTGTTCAGTTAGTGTCTGTTGCCTGTCTTCTATCCATTGTGATTATCTTTATCATTAAAGAATGTTGATATGATTCGTATATATTTTACTTCTTGTGTGGTCAGAAGATAGACTTACTATATTGAAATTGACTTTCTTTTTAAGGTCTATTTCTCGCTGACTTTTTTTTTTTCAGTGACTACGCTAACAGTTGGTAGATGATTGGTTCGTGGTGACTAGTTTGTGTTGAGATGAGATTTGCTATAAACTAGGTGGCGGAGGTAGTCAAACAGGTGCTGAGTGCTGGAGGTAGTAACATAGGTGCTGGAGGTAGTAACACAGGTCCTGAGTGCTGGAGGTAATAACATAGGTGCTTGAGGTAGTAACACAGGTGCTGAGTGCTGGAGGTAATAACATAGGTGCTGGAGGTAGTAACACAGGTCCTGAGTGCTGGAGGTAATAACATAGGTGCTTGAGGTAGTAACACAGGTGCTGAGTGCTGGAGGTAGTAACATAGGTGCTGGAGGTAGTAACACAGGTGCTGAGTGCTGGAGGTTATAACATAGGTGCTGGAGGTAGTAACACAGGTGCTGAGTGCTGGAGGTAGTAACACAGGTGCTGGAGGTAGTAACACAGGTGGTGAGTGCTGGAGGTAGTAACACAGGTGCTGGAGGTAGTAACACAGGTGGTGAATGCTGGAGGTAATAACATAGGTGCTTGAGGTAGAACACAGGTGCTGAGTGCTGGAGGTAGTAACATAGGTGCTGGAGGTAGTAACACAGGTGCTGAGTGCTGGAGGTAATAACATAGGTGCTTGAGGTAGTAACACAGGTGCTGAGTGCTGGAGGTAGTAACATAGGTGCTGGAGGTAGTAACACAGGTGCTGAGTGCTGGAGGTAATAACATAGGTGCTTGAGGTAGTAACACAGGTGCTGAGTGCTGGAGGTAGTAACACAGGTGCTGAGTGCTGGAGGTAGTAACACAGGTGCTGAGTGCTGGAGGTAGTAACACAGGTGCTGAGTGCTAGTAGTACACAGGTGCTGAGTGCTGGAGGTAGTAACACAGGTGCTGAGTACTGGAGGTAGCAACACAGGTGCTGAGTACTGGAGGTAGTAACACAGGTGCTGAGTGCTGGAGGTAGTAACACAGGTGCTGAGTACTGGAGGTAGTAACACAGGTGATGAGTGCTGGAGGTAGTAACACAGGTGCTGAGTGCTGGAGGTAATAACATAGGTGCTGAGTACTGGAGGTAGTAACACAGGTGCTGAGTACTGGAGGTAGTAACACAGGTGCTGAGTGCTGGAGGTAGTAACACAGGTGCTGAGTACTGGAGGTAGTAACACAGGTGCTGAGTGCTGGAGGTAGTAACACAGGTGCTGAGTGCTGGAGGTAGTAAGACAGGTGCTGAGTGCTGGAGGTAGTAACACAGGTGCTGAGTGCTGGAGGTAGTAACACAGGTGCTGAGTGCTGGAGGTAGTAACACAGGTGCTGAGTACTGGAGGTAGTAACACAGGTGCTGAGTGCTGGAGGTAGTAACACAGGTGCTGAGTGCTGGAGGTAGTAACACAGGTGCTGAGTGCTGGAGGTAGTAACACAGGTGCTGAGTGCTGGAGGTAGTAACACAGGTGCTGAGTGCTGGAGGTAGTAACACAGGTGCTGAGTACTGGAGGTAGTAACACAGGTGCTGAGTGCTGGAGGTAGTAACACAGGTGCTGAGTGCTGGAGGTAGTAACACAGGTGCTGAGTACTGGAGGTAGTAACACAGGTGCTGAGTGCTGGAGGTAGTAACACAGGTGCTGAGTACTGGAGGTAGTAACATAGGTGCTGGAGGTAGTAACACAGGTGCTGAGTACTGGAGGTAGTAACACAGGTGCTGAGTGCTGGAGGTAGTAACATAGGTGCTGGAGGTAGTAACACAGGTGCTGAGTGCTGGAGGTAGTAACACAGGTGCTGAGTGCTGGAGGTAGTAACACAGGTGCTGAGTACTGGAGGTAGTAACACAGGTGCTGAGTACTGGAGGTAGTAACACAGGTGCTGAGTGCTGGAGGTAGTAAGATTAAGATGACTTGGTTGTTACAGCCTCCTCACATGTAGGCTAGACAAACTCATGGCCAGCCTCGCGCTTTCCACAATCCAAACCTGACTTAGCATTACCGGGCGGTCTACCTCGCTTACTGCCTCCCTTCACACAACGTTGTATGTGAGTGGCAACTGAAAAATTACAGAAGTAAATAATGAGTCAAAAATCTGTGTCCCGAGGTTGTAGGGACAATGAGGTACTTATAATAGGCAAAAAAATAGATACTGGAGATAGATTTATAATTTTTCTAACCGTGAATCTATAATAATAATAATAATAATAATAATAATAATAATAATAATAATAATAATAATAATAATAATTTTATTTCAGCATTATACCATGTTTGTACAGAGATGGGCGAAAGGTCGAACTGCAGATCATCTGGACCTATGGCCAGACTATCCTAGTCACCGTTTGACTAACCAGTCTATTGTTATTTGCAATTAACCCAGAATTTGATCTGATTTGTATGGCGAGATGAGTGTGGTCATCAGCTCCACGACCATTATCAAAGACCTAGTTAGGAAGAAGTCCACCATAACCCCGAAAAGATTGCAACACAGAGGTTTTACGTCGTCCTTCGTGGCGGATGAGGTTAAATATACGAGGGAGAAATAGCAAGAAGCTGAAACAGCGCCTTTGAGAACATATATAGGCCTGTAGCAGACAATATGAGCAATGGGTGTGTGATTCGCGCTAGTTTAAATGACCATCTAATGAAGTGGGTAGAAGCGAGGCTCTTAAAGAAACTGACATGCGGAGGAGAGGCTACTGTAAATCAGCTCTGATCGCCGATTTCGACAGTGTATTCCACAACTGCAGTAGTCTGAGTGTAACAGGTGTGCTGACCCTCTTGATGCTGCCCCAACACGACGCCACGATCAGGTTACTTGATCAACACATTATGACCTGACACCTTTCATACCTGAAACCTCTTATATGTATACAATGCTTTTCTCGTGCCATGTATTGGAATGACAAAGTTTTCAGTGGAGCGAAACAATCAAATTTGTTCTCGTGTTGAGCAAATGTACTTGTCACATTGGTTAAGATAACATTTTTAAATGTTAATGCTATGAACATTAAAATGACTATATAAATATATACATTCTCTGTTGAGTTATTTATAAATGAAAATTTGATGATGATAAATATATATGAAAGGTATACAGAGAAAATCGTGAATAAATGTCAAATGGAAAAGAAAGTACACTTTACAAGCACGTAGATACTGGGAGAAAACACCATTAGCAGGTCAAAGGTGGCCCAGAGTTAATTAGCGGTTGTCGAAAGCCTTTTAGAGCCCCCAGGAGAGTGTAAAGAAGAGGGAAACTTAGTTACAATTTGATGACATTTTAAAGAAGCACAGGTCACTTAGAGGTACTGCTAGCATGTCTCTCATTTTTTTTTTGTTCTCCTTTGGGTAGTGGTTTCTGACCTGAGGTGTTCACACTCCTGGAGGTGTTAGGTGCCGTTACTGGAGGCTCTGTATAATACTGGCTGATTCAGCTACCAAGATAGTGAAATTAGATTTTTCTCCCCCTCTGCAATCCTTCTTGTCCTTCCCACTGTTCATGTGACAACCTCCACACTGTGTGTCCATCCACTGTCCCTCTCCTGTCACCTTCTGGAGAATTATGTGTAACTCGGTGAATTTTCAATGAGAGTTTGAGATGCCAGAGTTACTTTTCCTCGTTCACTGAACTGAAATTTATACTGTGGGACTGCAAGAAAGTGTAGAGACATTATTGGTGCCATGCCGAGGTACTGCATGCAGTAACTTACTTCCTCACCCCCGCCTCCCCACGCATCCATGTCTCACTCCACTCACCTTCACCAAGGTCGTACATGTTAGTTTCCTCACGCTCGCGAGTGTAGCAATGCCACAAACTATGTAAAGTACGCCGGACCTTTCTAGCCAAGAGCTGCATAGTAACACTCAGGCAAAGGATATCAACCAGGAGTAGAGCCTTTAGCCATTAAAAATTCAGATGTATATAAAGCTACTCTGTCATGCCCACTTGGCTCAGCGGGTGGTTTCACAGGTTTAAAGCCTCAAGACAAAGTAAATGCTCTATCCAGTTCTCTTCTGACTCAGCTCACCAGATTTACAAATGTGTACCTGGCTGGTGGTGTCCCGGAGATCATTAGGCCACTTTTTTAGGTGCATCATTCTTTGCCTTAAGAAACAGACCCGTTGCTGGTGGCAACTTTCCCCACCGTCATCTTGCAGGGGATGCAGTGAGAACTATAAATCACGATGCAGCTACAATGCTGAAAATAGTTGAGCCTGAGTTTGAGATTCAATAATGCCCATTCTACAAGGGCATACATTACCCTTAAAAAGTGTGGAAAAAGACACCTATGCACAGTTCAGGACATTTATTATAGAAAACGTTTCGCCACGAGTGGTTTCTTCAGTGACATAAGTCACCTGACTCCTGCCACTATATATACTCGTTTCTTAGTTATCTCTGTATTAGGAGTGAAGAACGCACTCGTGGCGAGAAGAGTGCCTATGATAAATGTCCTGAACTGTACATAAATGCCTTTTTCCACATATTGTCGGTATCACCATACCATTTCTCATTAGCCAGGAAGAATGCTGTAATCCGGTCCGTTCATTAGCATTTTCTGGCCCTCTGTTCATTTAGTCATGTTACAGTGGTACCTCTAAACGTCTGTTTAATGAACACGAAAATAACTCGTGTGAAAGTGTGTAGCAGGATGACCCATTCGCCCCTCTTCTTGTCTGTCTAGTCTTTAAGAAACTCATGGGAAGGTTGTTGAAAACTGTATAAAATACCGATAAGTTGAAGATTAAGACACATGTACAACGGTTGAGTATCTTATTGATGTAACGTTACGTTTCATCAATAAAGATACCCAACTGTTTCACACGTGTCGTAATGTTCTTAGGAAGGTTGTCTAGCAAGCTTAACATCTGGTTGAAGAATAAAACTCAGAATCTTGACTGACGAAACGTTTCGTTTACTCTGTAGGCTTCCTCAACTGAAGTGAAATGAAGAAGTAGTTTATATAATCAGTCCATCAACACTGAAGTAAGATGATGGCATTCTTGCTGGCGTTGTAGAATATCTGCTACAGGACATCAAGAATATACAATAAGATTCCTGAAAGAATCTAGGATTATCCCTGAATCCCTCCAAATGCTAAGCAGTTTCCTCTAACTAACAGATCATTGACCAAATCACAGCCACCTTGCTAGAAGCACAAACTAGTGATCAGGATGACAGTACTTTCCAGGGTGCTCTTCTCGGTACCAACACCACTGACTTGATTCTATGGGGAGGAAGAAAATCTCCAGTCACTGAGAGAGGAATGGCCGGAATGGAGAGACTTATGAGAATGAAAACTTCTACCTACTCACCAGATCACAAAGCGGGTAGGGCTTGAACCCAGAGTAACTGAGTCTTAAAACTCACAGGTCAGTGACTAGTGATTTGTTTGCAATTGTGTCATTACGATTTTATAAGTCAGTTACTCACCAGATGCCTATCTCTCAGAAAGCTTACCTACTTGTTTGCAATGTTCCCCAGCCGTCGACAGTCCCAAATTAAAAGGATATAACACGCTTCTAAAGTCCATATTAGAAAATATTCTGAACCGTTTCCTTCATGACAAACAATGGATGCAAGCCTTAATTCCAGTCAGCCTTCAAAACTGTCTTGCCATGAACTCATATGAGCTATTGAGGATTGCACCAGACCTCCTGGGTGATTTATTGTAGGTATGCGACCCCAACTTAACAAGAACCATAACTAACGAGTGGTACGAGGGAATATTCTGAGAACCAAAGGGGCGCGGCCTCAAAAAAAAAAAGAAGGTTAAGAACCACAGTCTTGAGGAGAGACCAACCAGTTAAGTCCCGGGAGACATTCTGAACATTCCTTCCATCTGGGATGATTGTAAATATTCTGTCAATCCTGGGGTGATATGTTTCGAACATTTTATACATCCTGGGGTGAACATTATATCCGTCCAGAGGTAATAAACACAGTCGTGAGAGTGGAAGGAGTTTAAAAAAACGATTGTGGTTCGACAATGATCAGCGAGATAATATTATTTTGGGCCACTAGAAGCAAATACCCTTATGTATATATAACATTTCCGTGTCTCGATGTTAAATAAACCAGCCAGAACATAACCAGATTTTTTTAAACATTATTTTGAGCGCAAAGACAAGACGGTGGACAGAGAGGCTTTGTAAACACTGCAAATCTTCTTTCCTGTTTAAGGTGCTTCACCAAGTTGGTTATTATTACTGGGTACGCTCTCCCATGATCATAGCTGCGACAAGGCTCACTAACAGAAGAGATGAGAGCTCCACACTGCTTTTTACAGTTGGGTTACTTAATTGTTTTCACTTTTAAGGTTTAAGTAATATTACAAGGACCCTAATGGAAACAAATCAGTTTGACTTTTTTAAGTTTTCATGGGTAACCTACACATATGCTGCTATGTATGATAATTTATGTAACTGTATTTATGTCTACCTGTACCTAAATAAACTTACTTAATCAGGAAGAGAATGTTTGCTAACTTTTTACTCGTGTATTCCCATATTCTACTGTGGCTTATGAGAGTTATTTGTTAAGCTGGTCCTGTCCCAGCAGTATCCCGTGGAACCCAAGTACTTCAGTAAGCCCCTTGAAGAGTTATCATTTGTGCGGCAATGTACAAGCAAGTATGACGACGCATATCCCACAAAACATCCTAACTGTACCTGTCGTAGGAGGTCCACCAAGGAGATGTAGGTGAAAGAATACACATGTAGGATGTTCTAAGAGGCGTATAATGTGAGAGTCTTGAGGTTAAGCCCAGGGCCTGCCTGCCGAGTCTGCTATGCCTAGCGTGAACTGAGACGGAGGCCTCTAGCTAGAGGCTCACATGTGAGGGACTCGTGACGTCATAGCTAGCCAGGGAGCCTATCTATAATATAGCTGGGATTATCTAAGTATACTACACAAGTAATCAGTAACACTACTGACAGCTCGGCCACATTAACGTATGGCATTCTGACATACATCTAACTTATACACACTATAGACTGTAGGCATTATGGCTCTGGGCTGATTCTATACAATGTCAAAGTACACAACAGTAGAACATAAGAACTATACATAAGGATGATAATAGATTGTAATGCATTACAAGTTATAATAAATCACAAATCATGGTAATTGATAGAATCAACGGTGGGATAGTACCGCATGTACCCTAACTGCAGTCAGTTAAGACCACTTCCTTCCTGTGTGACACGTGTGTGAGAATTCCTGTTTCCGTATTGTGGGTTTAATGTCTCGCATGGAGAAACCACTGTCCTAAATCTCCTGACAGTCCCATTGTACAATTCCCCATATTACCGAACGGATTTCTGAAACTTCAAACAGAATTATCGTTTCAACTTCTGTTATTGATGTATTCCTTGCTCTTTCATCTGCCTGTTCCTTTCCCCCGATGCCAGCATGGCTAGAAACCCACTCCGGTATCACCCAATGTCTCTCTTTTGCTTTAATACTTTTTTGTTATTTATTACAAGACTATTCAGCTCACTCACGTCATCATTAAAAAAATGTCTCTTTGCGACTCCTCCGAGCCCTCCTCTTGGTGAAGAAACGTCAGCGCCCTATACAGTCTATACAGTTTTTCAACGTAAACCTGTATGTAGGTAGGTATGTGTATATGCCTCACAATAACCACATTTGGCGCATCTTCTTCGTTCTTCCTGAACAGACGTCGCTTTGATATACTTCTAGAGCCCCAGTTGGTTCCAGGTGGCTTGACAACCTGCATACCATACGTCCCATAACTTCACTAACACATCTAATAAGGAATATTAGTGTGTACGGCTGGTGTTTGCGAGGTTTTACCAGAGGAAGCACCACTACAGTTGTTTAAACACTCCGTACTTTCCTGCTATTCCACACAAAATTTAGAACTTCATTAGTCGGTCCTGTTGTTCTTCCGACACTTGCCACATAAAATCATTAGGAGAGACTCTTCCATCTCGAGTAGTCTCGGATAACCCCTCTTGAGTTCTGACACACGGAAGTCCTGATTGTGCACTTTCCTTCCCTCCCTCCCTCTCTCCCATCACCCTTAAATACGAGTGGCTCGCACTCAGATGTCTGTTTGTGCACTCCGAGAGAAAGAGGAAGATCATCATCACTGTTAATCGCCGCAAAGTATTTCCGAATCCTTCCGCTATAACTTTTGTATTTGTTATCGGTATTACTGCCTCATTTGCCTTGGTACAGGAGGTTTGAAGGGACTTGATTATGGCCCGAATGGAGGATATATGTGTGTATGTATATATATATATATATATATATATATATATATATATATATATATATATATATATATATATATATATATATATATATATATATGCAATAAGATCACACGTATATATATATTAAATATACACGTGTCCAAGAGTTACGACGAGATATGCATTCCTTCCACGACTCCCGTTTAACCTTCAACACTGTACGTTTAAACGCGGTCTTGTCCGTTTATATATCGCTAACTTCGCTGAGTACATCTGCCACGGACAGAATGGAGGAAGGCTGCAAGTTTGCAGTGTAACGCCCTATTGCAGTTCGTGTCACAGCATGCATTCCAATAATCTGTTCTCAGCGTAGCTTGAAAGAACAATACACTTCCTCACCGCTGCTGGTAACTGTAAAGTGACACAAACACTCGTCTGAAGGGTTCCCCAAGATGAGTGTAAATACTACTGGATTCTGCTCTGATTCTCACATTTTGACCAAGATCTTTTATACCACGTCTATACTGAAACACAAGGAAGCGTTTGCAGAAATGTCTGGTCATCGTAAACATAACATAAGGACCGAAGCACAAATTGAGTCGTATGTTAATTCATTTCGAGGAAATTGTTACACAAATTTCTGGCTGACCTCAGTTTCTTTGTTTTAATATAAAGAACAGTTTTAATAAATACGAATAATGTGAATGGAAAATGTACACACTGATTAATGTTTAAAATAAATATACGTTATAAGACTATTACGAAGAAATTGTATGTTGAATGTCAGGCAATGTCAGTTGGTGGCAACAGTGTGACATAACAGTACCTCACTCGTTCGCCCCCAGCTCAACCCCATCCCCAATCTCCTCAGCTGTACCTCACTCGTCCACCCCCAGCTCAACCCCATCCCCAACCTCCCCAACTCTTGCCGTCACCTCTAAGGCCAAGTGATATGCAAACTTCAGCAGCTTATTTCATGAATCTCCCAAGAGCACTGTGTCATCTGCAAAACTCAACTGTGACAAATTTAATTTCATAATGCGAGACCGCACATCTCCCTAACACTTGTCATGTATTTATTTGACCATTTATTATTAATACTATTATTTAGTGCTTCTTCTTGTGTGAGATCATGTTACTTAGAGAGGTCACGCCATCTAGTAAGAAAGGTCATATTTTCTGGCAAGAAAGGTCACATCATCTAGCAAGGTCACGTCATATGGAAAGAAACGTCACGTCGTCTAGCATGAAAGATCACGTCATCTGGCAGGAAAGGTTACGTCATTTCGTAAGAAAGGTCACGTCATCTAGCAAGAAAGGTCTTGTCACCTAGCAAGGTCATGTCATCTAGCAAGAAAGGCCATGTCATCTAGCAAGAAAGGTCACGTCAACTAGCAAGAAATGTCATGTCGTGTAGAAGGTCATGTCATCTAACAAGAAGGGTCACATCATTTGGCAAACAAGGTCACGTCATCTAGCAAGAAAGGTCACGTCACCTAGCAAGAAAGGTCACGTCATCTAGCAAGAAAAGTCACATCACCTAGCAAGAAAAGTCACGTTACCTAGCAAGAAAGGTCACGTCATCTAGCAAGAAAGGTCACGTCACCTAGCAAGAAAGGTCACGTCACCTAGCAAGAAAGGTCACGTCACCTAGCAAGAAAGGTCACGTCATCTTAACTGGATCAACAGGTCCAGAGACCATTATTAACACTTCCGCTTTCACTGCTTTTCGTTCTCTTAGTTACATTTCTTCGTCTGAGTGAAGAGTCCCAGAAGTTAACATTCATCCCAGCCACTACTGAACGAAATAATCTAGAAAAATAAATATATAAATCTATATCACCACGAGAGAGAATAAAGGTTATTATTATTATTATTATTATTATTATTATTATTATTATTATTATTATTATTATTATTATTATTATCAAAGCTAAGCGCCAAACCCACAAGGGTCACACAGCTTTGTTCGTGTGTGAGAGAGAGCTCACTTAGGCATATTATTACTATATTTATGAGAAAGCGCTAAACCTGTTAGTAAAATACGGCGCTCCTGGGGATGGTAGGCTGTCAGGGTCGTTCAACAACTTCGGTTCAGACAAACTCACAACTCCGTCACACATCTGTCACTTCTCATAATAGCTTTTTCTCAGTTACTGATATGGCTCTAAGAAGAGCGAAACGTCGTGGGTAGATTAAAAAAGGTATTCTCTGAATATAGTGCTTTTTTCTCTTTACCGTATTTTTTTTGTGGCCTGATAAAGGCCAGTGTGTGAGCGAAACGTTGTTTATAAAGTATCGCATTTTACAGAATTTGTATGTCTCTCAGTGTCATACTCCACACCATGTTTCTCTCAGTGATTCTTGGAGCATGTTTCACCCCCCTCTGCCCCCTCCTTCCCCCCACCACATGCATCACATACCACATACACCACATGCATTATACATCACATGCATCACACACCACATACATCACACACCACATGCATCATACACCACATGCATCACACATCACATGCATCACACATCACATGCATCACACATCACATGCATCACACATCACATGCATCACACACCACATGCATCATACACCACATGCATCACACATCACATGCATCACACATCACATGCATCACACATCACATGCATCACACATCACATGCATCATACACCACATGCATCATGCACCACATGCATCATACACCACATGCATCACACATCACATGCATCACACATCACATGCATCATACACCACATGCATCACACACCACATACATCACACACCACATGCATCATACACCACATGCATCACACATCACATGCATCACACATCACATGCATCACACATCACATGCATCACACACCACATGCATCACACATCACATGCATCACACACCACATACATCACACACCACATGCATCATACACCACATGCATCACACATCACATGCATCACACATCACATGCATCACACATCACATGCATCACACACCACATGCATCATACACCACATGCATCACACACCACATGCATCATACACCACATGCATCATACACCACATGCATCATACACCACATGCACCACACACCACATGCATCACACATCACATGCATCACACACCACATGCATCATACACCACATGCACCACACACCACATGCATCACACATCACATGCATCACACACCACATGCATCATACACCACATGCACCACACACCACATGCATCACACACCACATGCATCACACACCACATGCATCATACACCACATGCACCACACACCACATGCATCACACACCACATGCATCACACACCACATGCATCATACACCACATGCACCACACACCACATGCACCACACACCACATGCATCACACATCACATGCATCACACACCACATGCATCATACACCACATGCACCACACACCACATGCATCACACACCACATGCATCACACACCACATGCATCATACACCACATGCACCACACACCACATGCATCACACATCACATGCATCACACACCACATGCATCATACACCACATGCACCACACACCACATGCATCACACACCACATGCATCACACACCACATGCATCATACACCACATGCATCATACACCACATGCACCACACACCACATGCATCACACATCACATGCATCACACACCACATGCATCATACACCACATGCACCACACACCACATGCATCACACATCACATGCATCACACACCACATGCATCATACACCACATGCATCACACATCACATGCATCACACACCACATGCATCATACACCACATGCATCACACACCACATACATCACACACCACATGCATCACACACCACATGCATCACACATCACATGCATCACACACCACATACTCACACACCACATGCATCATACACCACATTCATCACGCATCACATGCATCACACACCACATGCATCATACACCACATGCATCACACACCACATGCATCACACACCACATGCATCACACACCACATGCATCATACACCACATGCATCATACACCACATGCATCACACACCACATGCATCATGCACCACATGCATCACACACCACATGCATCATACACCACATTCATCACACAACACATGCATCACACACCACATGCATCACACACCACATGCATCACACACCACATGCATCATACACCACATGCATCACACACCACATGCATCACACACCACATGCATTATACACCACAAGCATCATACACAACATGCATCACACACCACATGCATCACACACCACATGCATCACACACCACATGCATCATACACCACATGCATCACACACCACATGCATCTTACACCACATGCATCACACACCACATGCATCATACACCACATGCATCACACACCACATGCATCACACACCACATGCATCATACATCACATGCATCACACACCACATGCATCGCACACCACATGCATCACACACCACATGCTTCACACACCACATGCATCATACATCACATGCATCACACACCACATGCATCTTACACCACATGCATCACACACCACATGCATCATACACCACATGCATCACACACCACATGCATCATACAAAACATGCATCACACATCACATGAATCACACACCACATGCATCACACACCACATGCATCATACACCACATGCATCATACACCACATGCATCACACACCACATGCATCACACACCACATGCATCACACAATACATGCATCACACATCACATGCCTCATACACCACATGCATCATACACCACATACATCATACACCACATGCATCATACACCACATGCATCACACACCACATGCATCACACATCACATGCATCACACACCACATGCATCACACATCACAAGCATCACACACCACATGCATCATAAACCACATGCATCACACACCACATGCATCACACACTACATGCATCATACACCACATGCATCATAAACCACATGCATCACACACCACATGCATCATAAACCACATGCATCACACACCACATGCATCACACATCACATACATCACACACCACATGCATCACACACCACATGCATCACACATCACATGCATCACACACCACATGCATCACACACCACATGCATCACACACCACATGCATCATAAACCACATGCATCACACACCACATGCATCATACACCACATGCATCACACACCACATGCATCACACACCACATGCATCACACACCACATGCATCATAAACCACATGCATCACACACCACATGCATCATACACCACATGCATCACACACCACATGCATCACACACCACATGCATCACACACCACATGCATCACACATCACATGCATCACACACCACATGCATCACACATCACATGCATCATACACCACATGCATCATACACCACATGCATCACACATCACATGCATCATACACCACATGAATGACACACATCACATGCATCACATGCACCACACACCACATGCATCATACACCACATGCACCACACACCACATGCATCACACACCAAATGTGCCACACACCTCATGCATCACACACCACATGCATCACACACCACATGCATCACACACCACATGCATCATAAACCACATGCATCACACACCACATGCATCATACACCACATGCATCACACACCACATGCATCTTACACCACATGCATCACACACCATATGCATCACACACCACATGCATCACACACCACATGCATCATACACCACATGCATCACACACCACATGCATCATACAAAACATGCATCACATATCACATGCATCTCACACCACATGCATCACACACATGCATCACACACCACATGCATCATACATCACATGCATCACACACCACATGCATCACACACCACATGCATCACACACCACATGCATCACACACCACATGCATCATACAAAACATGCATCACACATCACATGCATCACACACCACATGCATCACATACCACATGCATCATACACCACATGCATCATACACCACATGCATCACACACCACATGCATCACACACCACATGCATCACACACCACATGCATCATACACCACATGCATCACACACCACATGCATCACACACCACATGCATCACACACCACATGCATCACACACCACATGCATCACACACCACATGCATCATACACCACATGCATCATACACCACATGCATCACACACCACATGCATCACACACCACATGCATCACACACCACATGCATCATACAAAACATGCATCACATATCACATGCATCTCACACCACATGCATCACACACATGCATCACACACCACATGCATCATACATCACATGCATCACACACCACATGCATCACACACCACATGCATCACACACCACATGCATCACACACCACATGCATCATACAAAACATGCATCACACATCACATGCATCACACACCACATGCATCACATACCACATGCATCATACACCACATGCATCATACACCACATGCATCACACACCACATGCATCACACACCACATGCATCATACACCACATGCATCACACATCACATGCATCACACACCACATGCATCACACATCACAAGCATCACACACCACATGCATCATAAACCACATGCATCACATACCACATGCATCACACACCACATGCATCTTACACCACATGCATCACATACCATATGCATCACACACCACATGCATCACACACCACATGCATCATACACCACATGCATCACACACCACATGCATCATACAAAACATGCATCACATATCACATGCATCACACACCACATGCATCGCACACATGCATCACACACCACATACATCATACATCACATGCATCACACACCACATGCATCACACACCACATGCATCACACACCACATGCATCACACACCACATGCATCATACAAAACATGCATCACACATCACATGCATCACACACCACATGCATCACACACCACATGCATCATACACCACATGCATCACACATCACATGCATCACACACCACATGCATCACACATCACAAGCATCACACACCACATGCATCATAAACCACATGCATCACACACCACATGCATCTTACACCACATGCATCACACACTACATGCATCACACACCACATGCATCATACAAAACATGCATCACACATCACATGCATCACACACCACATGCATCACACACCACAAGCATCATACACCACATGCATCATACACCACATGCATCACACACCACATGCATCACACACCACATGCATCACACATCACATGCATCACACACCACATGCATCACACATCACAAGCATCACACACCACATGCATCATAAACCACATGCATCACACACCACATGCATCTTACACCACATGCATCACACACTACATGCATCATACACCACATGCATCATAAACCACATGCATCACACACCACATGCACCACACACCACATGCATCACACACCACATGCATCATAAACCACACGCATCACACACCACATGCCTCACACACCACATGCATCATATACCACATGCATCACACACCACATGCATCATACAAAACATGCATCACACATCACATGCATCACACACCACATGCATGACATACCACATGCATCATACACCACATGCATCATACACCACATGCATCACACACCACATGCATCACACACCACATGCATCACACATCACATGCATCACACACCACATGCATCACACATCACAAGCATCACACACCACATGCATCATAAACCACATGCATCACACACCACATGCATCACACACCACATGCATCTTACACCACATGCATCACATACCATATGCATCACACACCACATGCATCACACACCACATGCATCATACACCACATGCATCACACACCACATGCATCATACAAAACATGCATCACATATCACATGCATCACACACCACATGCATCGCACACATGCATCACACACCACATACATCATACATCACATGCATCACACACCACATGCATCACACACCACATGCATCACACACCACATGCATCACACACCACATGCATCATACAAAACATGCATCACACATCACATGCATCACACACCACATGCATCACACACCACATGCATCATACACCACATGCATCATACACCACATGCATCACACACCACATGCATCACACACCACATGCATCACACATCACATGCATCACACACCACATGCATCACACATCACAAGCATCACACACCACATGCATCATAAACCACATGCATCACACACCACATGCATCTTACACCACATGCATCACACACTACATGCATCACACATCACATGCATCACACACCACATGCATCACACATCACAAGCATCACACACCACATGCATCACACACCACATGCATCTTACACCACATGCATCACACACTACATGCATCATACACCACATGCATCATAAACCACATGCATCACACACCACATGCACCACACACCACATGCATCACACACCACATGCATCATAAACCACACGCATCACACACCACATGCCTCACACACCACATGCATCATAAACCACATGCATCACACACCACATGCATCATACACCTCATGCATCATAAACCACATGCATCATACACCACATGCATCACACACCACATGCATCACACACCACATGCATCACACATCACATACATCACACACCACATGCATCACACACAACATGCATCACACATCACATGCATCACACACCACATGCATCACACACCACATGCATAACACACCACATGCATCATAAACCACATGCATCACACACCACATGCATCATAAACCACATGCATAACACACCACATGCATCATAAACCACATGCATCATACACCACATGCATCATAAACCACATGCATAACACACCACATGCATCATAAACCACATGCATAACACACCACATGCATCACACATCACATGCATCACACACCACATGCATCACACATCACATGCATCACACACCACATGCATCATAAACCACATGCATAACACACCACATGCATCATAAACCACATGCATCATACACCACATGCATCATAAACCACATGCATCATACACCACATGCATCATAAACCACATGCATCATACACCACATGCATCATAAACCACATGCATAACACACCACATGCATCATAAACCACATGCATAACACACCAAATGCATCATAAACCACATGCATCATACACCACATGCATCATAAACCACATGCATAACACACCACATGCATCATAAACCACATGCATAACACACCACATGCATCATAAACCACATGCATAACACACCAAATGCATCATAAACCACATGCATCATACACCACATGCATCATACACCACATGCATCACACACCACATGCATCATACACCACATGCATCATACACCACATGCATCATACACCACATGCATCATAAACCACATGCATCATACACCACATGCATCATAAACCACATGCATCATACATCACATGCATGACACATCACATGCATCACACACCACATGCATCATACACCACATGCATCATACACCACATGCATCATACACCACATGCATCATAAACCACATGCATCATACACCACATGCATCATAAACCACATGCATCATACATCACATGCATGACACATCACATGCATCACACACCACATGCATCACACACCACATGCATCATACACCACATGCATCATACACCACATGCATCATACACCACATGCATCATACACCACATGCATCATAAACCACATGCATAACACACCAAATGCATCATAAACCACATGCATCATACACCACATGCATCATACACCACATGCATCACACACCACATGCATCATACACCACATGCATCATACACCACATGCATCATACACCACATGCATCATAAACCACATGCATCATACACCACATGCATCATAAACCACATGCATCACACATCACATGCATGACACATCACATGCATCACACACCACATGCATCATACACCACATGCATCATACACCACATGCATCATAAACCACATGCATCATAAACCACATGCATCATACACCACATGCATCATAAACCACATACATCACACACCACATGCATCACACACCACATGCATCACACACCACATGCATCACACATCACATGCATCACACACCACATGCATCACACACCACATGCATCACACACCACATGCATCACACACCACATGCATCACACACCACATACATCACACACCACATGCATCACACACCACATGCATCATGCATCACATGCATCACACACCACATGCATCACACACATGCATCACACACCACATGCATCATACACCACATGCATCACACACCACATTCATCACACACCATGCACCACACACCACATGCATCACACACCACATCCATCATACATCACATGCATCACACACCACATGCATCATACATCACATGCATCACACACCACATGCATCACACACCACATGCACCTCACGGTGTTTTATTGACAGAGTTGCTTGTGCTCGTGACTGATAAACTCCACATCTCTGAGAATACACAGACACAGACACACACAGACACACACACACACACACACACACACACACACACACACACACACACACACACACACACACACACACACACACACACACACACACACACACACAGGCAGGCAGGACCAGGCAGGACTTCAAAGAGACCTGGACAGACTGGACACCTGGTCCAGCAAATGGCTTCTCGAATTTAATCCTGCCAAATGCAAAGTCATGAAGATAGGGTAAGGGCACAGAAGACCACAGACAGAGTATAGGCTAGGTGGCCAAAGACTGCAAACCTCACTCAAGGAGAAAGATCTTGGGGTGAGTATAACACCGAGCATGTCTCCGGAAGCACACATCAATCAGATAACTGCTGCAGCATATGGGCGCCTGGCAAACCTGAGAACAGCATTCCGATACCTTAGTAAGGAATCATTCAAGACACTGTACACCGTGTATGTCAGGCCCATACTGGAGTATGCAGCACCTGTTTGGAACCCGCACTTGATAAAGCACGTCAAGAAACTAGAGAAAGTACAAAGGTTTGCGACAAGGTTAGTTCCAGAGCTAAGGGGAATGTCCTATGAAGAAAGATTAAGGGAAATCGGCCTGACGACACTGGAGGACAGGAGGGTCAGGGGAGACACGATAACGACATATAAAATACTGCGTGGAATAGACAAGGTGGACAAAGACAGGATGTTCCAGGGAGGGGACACAGAAACAAGAGGCCACAATTGGAAGTTGACGACACAAATGAGTCAGAGAGATAGTAGGAAGTATTTCTTCAGTCATAGAGTTGTAAGGCAGTGGAATAGCCTAGAAAATGACGTAGTGGAGGCAGGAACCATACACAGTTTTAAGACGAGGTTTGATAAAGCTCATGGAGCG
This sequence comes from Cherax quadricarinatus, assembly GCF_038502225.1. Taxonomy (NCBI): domain Eukaryota; kingdom Metazoa; phylum Arthropoda; class Malacostraca; order Decapoda; family Parastacidae; genus Cherax; species Cherax quadricarinatus. The sequence continues at coordinate 12,054,758 of NC_091337.1, read as the reverse complement.
GGGAGAGAGAGGGCCTAGTAGCAACCGGTGAAGAGGCGGGGCCAGGAGCTAGGACTCGACCCCTGCAACCACAAATAGGTGAGTACAAATAGGTGAGTACATACACACACGTACTCATATACAACAGGCCTAGTGTCTAATCGACATGTGCCTAGGACAAAATGGTAACTAACACACACACACACATACATACACACACACAGACATACACACACAGACATACACACACACACACACACACACACGCACACACACACACACACACACACATACACACACACAGACATACATACACACACAGACATACACACAGACATACACACACAGACATACACACACACACGCAGACATACACACACAGACATAAACACAGACACAGACATACACACACACAGACGTACATACAGACATACACACACACACACACACACACACACACACACACACACACACACACACACACACACACACACACACACACACACACACACACACAGCTTTAAGACGAGGTATGATAAAGCTCAGGGAGCAAAGAGAAAGAGAGAGGACCTAGTAGCGATCAGTGAAGAGGCGGGGCCAGGAGCTGAGTCTCGACCCCTGCAACCACAATTAGGTGAGTACACACACACTGCGTGTCTGGTCAGTGGTAGCAGGTGTGTAGTAGAGAAGTTAAGAGAGTATAGGTGTGGCAGGTATAATAAGATAACACTGAGGGTTGACATAGCTGCCTCTAGCGACTGGCTCTCCTTGCTAATTTACAACTTTATTTTCTATATTAGGTGATTCTAAATATCCGATCTTATATAATGGACGTAAATAAACTTAGTTACTTACTAACTGAAGATGTTTCAATCTCTACAATAAGTGTGTGTGTGTGTGTGTGTGTGTGTGTGTGTGTGTGTGTGTGTGTGTGTGTGTGTGTGTGTGTGTGTGTGTGTGTGTGTGTGTGTGTGTGTAGGTGTGTGTGTGTGTGTGTGTGTGTGTAGGTACTCACCTATTTGTACTCACCTATTTGTGGTTGCAGGGGTCGAGTCTTAGCTCCTGGCCCCGCTTCTTCACCGGTTGCTACTGGGCCCTTTCTCTCCCCGCTCCATGAGCTTTATCAAACCTCGTCTTAAAACTGTGTATGGTTCCTGCCTCCACTACGTCATTTTCTAGGCTATTCCACTGCCTTACAACTCTATGACTGAAGAAATACTTCCTACTATCTCTCTGACTCATTTTTGTCTTCAACTTCCAACTGTGGCCTCTTGTTTCTGTGTCCCCTCCCTGGAACATCCTGTCTTTGTCCACCTTGTCTATTCCACGCAGTATTTTATATGTCGTTATCATGTCTCCCCTGACCCTCCTGTCCTCCAGTGTCGTCAGGCCGATTTCCCTTAATCTTTCTTCATAGGACATTCCCCTTAGCTCTGGAACTAACCTTGTCGCAAACCTTTGTACTTTCTCTAGTTTCTTGACGTGCTTTATCAAGTGCGGGTTCCAAACAGGTGCTGCATACTCCAGTATGGGCCTGACATACACTGTGTACAGTGTCTTGAACGATTCCTTACTAAGGTATCGGAATGCTGTTCTCAGGTTTGCCAGGCGCCCATATGCTGCAGCAGTTATCTGATTGATGTGTGCTTCCGGAGACATGCTTGGTGTTATACTCACCCCAAGATCTTTCTCCTTGAGTGAGGTTTGCAGTCTTTGGCCACCTAGCCTATACTCTGTCTGTGGTCTTCTGTGCCCTTCCCCTATCTTCATGACTTTGCATTTGGCAGGATTAAATTCGAGAAGCCATTTGCTGGACCAGGTGTCCAGTCTGTCCAGGTCTCTTTGAAGTCCTGCCTGGTCCTCATCAGATTTAATTCTCCTCATTAACTTCACATCATCTGCAAACAGGGACACTTCTGAGTCTAACCCTTCCATCATGTCGTTCACATATACCAAAAATAGCACTGGTCCTAGGACCGACCCCTGTGGGACCCCGCTCGTCACAGGTGCCCACTGTGATACATCATTACATACCATGACTCGTTGTTGCCTCCCTGTCAGGTATTCTCTGATCAATTGCAGTGCCCTTCCTGTTATATGAGCCTGATGCTCTAGCTTCTGCACTAATCTCTTGTGAGGAACTGTGTCAAAGGCCTTCTTGCAGTCCAAGAAGATGCAATCAACCCACCCCTCTCTCTCGTGTCTTACTTCTGTTATTTTATCATAAAACTCCAGAAGGTTTGTGACACAGGATTTGCCTTCCATGAATCCGTGCTGGTTGGCATTTATACTCTTGTTCCGTTCCAGGTGCTCCACCACTCTCCTCCTGATAATCTTCTCCATAATTTTGCATACTATACACGTCAATGACATAGGTCTATAGTTTAGTGCCTCTTTTCTGTCTCCATTTTTAAAAATGGGAACTACATTTGCCGTCTTCCATACCTCAGGTAGTTGCCCAGTTTCCAGGGACGTGTTGAAGATTGTGGTAAGTGGCACGCACAACATATCTGCTCCCTCTCTAAGGACCCACGGGGAGATGTTGTCCGGTCCCATTGCCTTTGAGGTATCGATGTCCCTTAGCAGTTTCTTCACCTCCTCTTCATCTGTATGTATGTCGTCCTACACTTGTTGGTGTATTCCTTGCTGGTGTCCCCATCTGGTCTGTCCCCCCAGAGTCCTTCCTGTCTCTACTGTAAATACTTCATTAAATCTCGTGTTGAGCTCCTCACATACCTCTTGATCGTTTCTTGTGAGTTCTCCACCTTCTTTCCTCAGCCTTATCACCTGGTCCTTAACTGTTGTCTTCCTCCTAATGTGGCTATACAGCAGTTTCGGGTCAGATTTGACTTTCGATGCTATGTCGTTTTCATACTGTCGCTGGGCCTCCCTCCTTATCTGTGCATACTCGTTTCTGGCTCTTCTACTAATCTCCTTGTTTTCCTGGGTCCTATGCCTCCTGTACCTTTTCCATTCTCTGTTGCACTTAGTGTGTGTGTGTGTGTGTGTGTGTGTGTGTGTGTGTGTGTGTGTGTTAGTCACGGTGTAGTGGCTAGGTAACAAGGTCTCCTCCATCAGTGGAAACTATTCTTAAGTCAGCTGGACCAGAAACGATCAATATCGTCCGACGTAGCTTAAGATTTGGGGCCAAGAACCGTGATGCGATCCCCTCCCTCACCCAGCAAAGGTAGTTCTGTTCGTACCACCTTTTGCTGTACCGACACTAAGTAAGTGTCACCCTGGCACTGTGGAAGACGTGACACCAGAAAGAAGTGTCACCCTGGCACTGTGGAAGACGTGACACCAGAAAGAAGTGTCACCCTGGCACTGTGGAAGACGTGACACCAGAAAGAAGTGTCACCCTGGCACTGTGGAAGACGTGACACCAGAAAGAAGTGTCACCCTGGCACTGTGGAAGACGTGACACCAGAAAGAAGTGTCACCCTGGCACTGTGGAAGACGTGACACCAGAAAGAAGTGTCACCCTGGCACTGTGGAAGACGTGACACCAGAAAGAAGTGTCTCCCTGGCACTGTGGAAGACGTGACACCAGAAAGAAGTGTCACCCTGGCACTGTGGAAGACGTGACACCAGAAAGAAGTGTCACCCTGGCACTGTGGAAGACGTGACACCAGAAAGAAGTGTCACCCTGGCACTGTGGAAGACGTGACACCAGAAAGAAGTGTCACCCTGGCACTGTGGAAGACGTGACACCAGGAAGAAGTGTCACCCTGGCACTGTGGAAGACGTGACACCAAAAAGAAGTGTCACCCTGGCACTGTGGAAGACGTGACACCAGAAAGAAGTGTCACCCTGGCACTGTGGAAGACGTGACACCAGAAAGAAGTGTCACCCTGGCACTGTGGAAGACGTGACACCAGAAAGAAGTGTCACCCTGGCACTGTAATATATTTTAACATACTGCCCTTAACATTTTTTCATATTGTTCAATAATAACCCACATGGAGACAAAAACTCAGAAGATTAATTGGTCTGTACATTTCGATCCCCATGTGTGATCCTCTTCAACTGAAGAAGATCCCAGAAGGGGATCGAAATATACAGATCAATTAATCTCCTGAATTTCTGTCTCCATTTGGGTTATTAGTGAGCATTGACAAGTGTTCATTACACTTTAGTTCTCCATTTTCTCATATTGTCTCAGTGACTGCCATGTCACGCGAGGAAGAAATTATAAAAGTCTAAAAAATTATTCCCCGCACGAGGACCTCCGCATTGATGCATTCCCTCGTAACAATAAACTGTGGCTCTGCCCCCCACACACATACACGAGCATACAGCACTCACGAAACATAGTATAATTATCTTTCAGCATGCGTACACTGCTCCAGAAACTTCATCTACCTTAAACTGAAAAAAAAATCATTGAGGCAGGTATCCATGCACGCGCGGCAGGCATGCTCGTGCGTGTTCCTGCGCGAGAGATCGGTGATCTCACCTGGCAGTGTTTCCGCTCAACACCCACATGGAATACAGTAGTTTTGCTACCAGCATTTTCTGTATTTCGTTTTATTTAAAAAAAAAAGAAATAGGTATACCCGCTGAGTGCTGCTACCCCCTATCCTAGTACGATACTTACAAGGGAACACCCACGGTATGCTACTATCCTCTATCCTGGTACGATACTTGCAAGGGAACATCCACAGTATGCTGATATTCTATTCTAAACGATAGTTACGAGGATTCGTTTCAGAAGAATTGGACTATATAACACAAAAGCATTACGGAACACTTAACCATCACTTTGTTTCGCTGACACGGGAGCTTTATCAAGTTAATTAGTAACTTGACAGACCTAGGTGGGTGAAAGGTTGTTGATACTGTGTTCCATGCTATTCTTGTGTGTTATTCTCTAAAACTGGAGATGGTGAGAGCTCCCTGGCAGGAAGGACCATCTAACGGAGATCTTACCCAGGTCAAAATAATGAGAGGTTCGTCAAAATATTTGTGATAGATGTTTTGATTGAAGTGAGCGGTGCACGAGGTGCGCACCCTGTGGGGCAGTCATCACGGTCACGTACACACACACAAACCACACACACACACACACACACACACACACACACACACACACACACACACACACACACACACACACACACACACACACACACACACACACACACACTCACATACACACAGTTTATATATATATATATATATATATATATATATATATATATATATATATATATATATATATATTTATATATAATATATATATATATATATATATATATATATATATATATATATATATATATATATATATATATATATATATATATATATATATATATATATATATACGTGAACAATTTCTGGTCAATTCTTAGTTCAGTTTTTGTAACATTTGGAATATAAAATATAATCTAACATTGGTTCATAAACTGAATAAAGTGATGTATATGACCTTGTAGGTTTACCGCTTAGTAATGATTGCAATAAATAAAGTCACTGAAGTGATAAAGTCCCTGGTGGGCGAAACGTCTTCTCAACAGTACGCTATAAACAGCATTTTTGTGTATTATTCACTAAACCCGTAGGGGCCACACAGCGCCTGGGGAATGGGAGGTGATTAAAGCTGGATCCGAGGATGTGGGGAGCTCCACTTCCGTGAATCAAGAGTCTTTCGCCAGCATTAAAACACCTCCTTGTGATATAATGTGAACATAACAAATGAAAAGTAAATTATCTTAAGTAAACTAATGTGTTACAACGTTAAATATTTATTAGGAACAAGAAGGCACAATACTGTGACTGGAACAATACACAGATAACCCGCACAAAAACAGAGAAGCTTATGATGACTTGTAAATGGTCCAAGTCGGACCGAAACGTCGTCGTAAGTTTCTCTCTGCTATGTGCGGGTTATGTGTGTATGTTATTATGGTGGTCTTGACTGTTGGCGACTAGCGGTACCGAAGTCTGAACGACCCGTCTGCGGTAGCCTACTCTCATGGGTAATAAAAACTGTATCTACATTTTATCTTAATGAATAAACGTTGTCATGTTGCATAACTGCGCATAGTATCTTCCTCTACGAGCGTCCAATCAAGGGGAGAACACCGTCCAGTATTATTGACCTCCAGCTAGACAACAGACGCCAGAAATGAAAACAAATGAGATCAGCGATTGCTCCATTAGTAGGGGTTCACGACCCTATACTTGGCAGGATCCCATTTGTGGCTCAGGGCAAGAGGATGCTAAGTGCCGCTGCAAACTTAGTGAACACAATATTCAGACCTTATGGCTAAGTGAATTTGTGGCTAAACTTTCCTACAGACTGAACAAAGCTGAAGTTGGAAAGTCTTAATGTAATGGAATGTAGGAACATCTAAGTGTAGCATGCAGTTATCAGTAAGAAGGAAGGAAAACATAAGTAGGCAGAAATATAGAGACGAGGAGAGAATTGCCCTCTTCTCTGTGCCTGTTGTTCTTAATGTACTTGTCAGGGAGAAACTCACTTGACAGTGGTCGTAATTAATGTACTTGTCAGGGAGAAACTCACTTGACAGTGGTCGTAATTAATGTACTTGTCAGGGAGAAACTCACTTGACAGTGGTCGTAATTAATGTACTTGTCAGGGAGAAACTCACTTGACAGTGGTCGTAATTAATGTACTTGTCAGGGAGAAGCTCACTTGACAGTGGTCGTAATTAATGTACTTGTCAGGGAGAAACTCACTTGACAGTGATCGTAATTAATGTACTCGTCAGGAAGATACTCACTTGACAGTAGTCGTAATTAATGTACTTGTCAGGGAGAAATTCACTTGACAGTGGTCGTAATTAATGTAATTGTCAGGGAGAAACTCGCTTGACAGTGGTCGTAATTAATGTACTTGTCAGGGAGAAGCTCACTTGACAGTGGTCGTAATTAATGTACTTGTCAGGGAGAAGCTCACCTGACAGTGGTCGTAATTAATGTACTTGTCAGGGAGAAGCTCACTTGACAGTGGTCGTAATTAATGTACTTGTCAGGGAGAAACTCACTTGGCAGTGGTCGTAATTAATGTATTTGTCAGTGAAAACTCACACTGACTGTGGTCATAAATCGCACCAAGACCGGTTCATTAACTCATTAAGACCATTTTGAAAACTGTCGCAACTTGCATAGTTGTGTCCTCGACTCGAGGCCACAGATAGTCTCACTGGTAGAGCACTTGCCTCTCTGTGTGGCTGCTGAGATCACTGTGTATATTTACTGTTTAACTATACATTAACCCTCCCTTCCTTTACGTGTGTGTGAAGGGATGGGGGGATTATCGTGGAGGTGTATATGCAGTTAAGATGGGCATCAATGTCCCTAGATCCTGAACGCTCAGGAATACGAGAGGGAGGCAGCAGTAGTGGTAAGTTCCTGATGCAGAGCCTGTGGAAGTATCAGACTTCGTAATGGAATGTAATATAATAATAATAATAATAATAATAATAATAATAATAATAATAATAATAATAATAATATCTTTATTTCTACAAGTACATGTACAAGGTATACAGGTCTAGCTGACATCAATCACATACTGCTATATAGAAATCTGCTTGTTATGTAGAACATTTCGGGCAAATTAGGTCAATTTTGTCCCAGGATGCGACCCACACCAGTCGACTGACACCCAGGTACCCATTTTACTGATAGGTAAACACAGACAACCTGTGTAAGTAAACATGCTCAGTGTTTTAGCCCTCGCCGGAAATCGAACCCGGACACTCGCCGTGTGAAGCCCGAGCTTTTGCCACCAGGACTGCATAGAGATTTTTGCAGAAGAAGAAAATGCCCTCTGTCTCTGTCTCTCTCTCTTTCTCTCTCTCTCTCTCTCTCTCTCTCTCTCACCAAGTCAGCATCATTGCCACTCCCTTCAGTAATTGTTAAATAAGAGAAGCCCTGCACGTTTACCTCCGGTATTTGTGTTGTTGTTTCATGACACGTTTGTCTTCTCACCTCACGTCTTATGGTTCTTGTAATTTACATAAATTATCTAGTCTTTAAGACTGTACAGAGAGAGAGAGAGAGAGAGAGAGAGAGAGAGAGAGGTAGAGAGAGAGAGAGAGAGAGAGAGAGAGAGAGAGAGAGAGAGAGAGAGAGAGAGAGAGAGAGAGAGAGAGAGAGAGAGAGAGAGAGAGAGAGAGAGGGAAACCAGTCGTATCACGAGGCTTCACCAGGGAAGTGGTGTCGTTGGCCTTGCTGTTATGTACAAGGTCAATGTTCGTAAGGTCCCCCACCGGGCCCACCTTCACCCACACTCACTACACAACATTATGCCAGAATCCACAACTAACCTTCAGATTGAAGTAACAACTGGATGACTTCCTAGTCCGACCTGCGTCATTATCGAGTCGCGAGTGAGAAAGAAATAGGAAATAAATCCAAAAGCTAGTTGATGACAAAGAGAGGTGAGGACGGAGCTAAGACTGGCTATGTCACAGAATTTTAATATGAACCTTTGCTGTCCTGAGTTTAACTTCCATTACGTTAAACTAACACATTTTAAAAAATCTGGTTCCAACTTGATGAATAAGACACTTACATGTTGATATCTTTATTGTAGACAGGAAAGATGCTTATAATAAGTGTTGTGTGTTTTACTCGCTAACTTGTTGCTGTTGTCTATCATTTACAATGTGGTTCCTGCTTCTTCTGTCAGTGATACTTCCGGTGTTTCTCTATTACCTTCTCCTCGTTGCTTCTCAATATTCCGGTGAAACCGACCGCTTCCTTTACCCAGACACTTAAAGAACACAAAAGAAGTGCCAGTGTTGACAACACAATGTTTCTTTCTGTCATGCAAGAGATCATAACCATCCTATAATCTAGTCTTGTATTAAACATCTATGTCTCTGAATCTTCAACCAAACACACACCGTCTCCTTGTGTGGCGCACCTAACACCCAGCATCCTACCTGGAGTCTACCTGGAAGGTATTCCGGGGATCAACGCCCCCACGGCCCGGTCCATGACCAGGCCTCCTGGTGGATCAGGGTCTGATCAACGAGGCTGTTACTGCTGGCCGCACGTAGTCCAACGTACGAACCACAGCCCGGCTGATCCGGCACTGACTTTAGGTATCTGTCCAGTTTCGTCTTGAAGACAACCAGGAGTCTATTGGTAATTCCTTAACATAAATCTTAACCTTGG
>NC_091337.1:11973120-12040620 GCF_038502225.1 Cherax quadricarinatus | reverse complement strand
CCAAAGACTGCAAACCTCACTCAAGGAAAAAGATCTGGGGGTGAGTATAACACCGAGCATATCTCCTGAGGCACACATCACTCAGATAACTGCTGCAGCATACGGGCGCCTGGCAAACCTACGGATAGCGTTCCGATACCTCAGTAAGGATTCGTTTAAGACTCTGTATACCATCTACGTCAGGCCCATACTGGAGTATGCAGCACCAGTTTGGAATCCACACCTAGTCAAGCACGTCAAGAAATTAGAGAAAGTGCAAAGGTTTGCAACAAGACTAGTCCCAGAGCTACGGGGATTGTCCTACGAAGAAAGGTTGAGGGAAATCGGCCTGACGACACTGGAGGACAGGAGGGTCAGGGGAGACATGATAACGACATATAAAATACTGCGCGGAATAGACAAGGTGGACAAAGACGGGATGTTCCAGAGATGGGACACAGACACAAGAGGTCACAATTGGAAGTTGAAGACTCAGATGAATCAAAGGGATGTTAGGAAGTATTTCTTCAGTCATAGAGTAGTCAGGCCGTGGAATAGCCTAGAAAGGGATGTAGTGGAGGCAGGAACCATACATAGTTTTAAGGCGAGGTATGATAGAGCTCATGGGGCAGGGAGAGAGAGGACCTAGTAGCAATCAGCGAAGAGGCGGGGCCAGGAGCTGTGACTCGACCCCTGCAACCACAAATAGGTGAGTACAAATAGGTGAGTACACACACATACACACACACACATACACACACACACATACACACACACACATACACACACACATACACACACACATACACACACACACATACACACACACATACACATACACACACACACACACACACACACACACACACACACACACACACACACACACACACACACACACATACACACATACACACACACACACACACACACACACACACACACACACACACACACACACACACATACACACACACACATACACACACACATACACACACATACACACATACACACATACACACATACACACACATACACATACACACACACATATACACACATACACACATGCGGGAGGTCCAGTGGGACAGAGAACTGACAGGAAAGCCGGTAAATGAAATGATGGAATATGTAACAACAAAATGCAAGGAGGCAGTGGAAAGGTTCATTCCCAAGGGCAACAGAAACAACGGGAAGACCAGAACGAGCCCCTGGTTTACCCGACGGTGTAAGGAGGCAAAAACAGTGCAATAGAGAATGGAAAAAGTACAGAAGGCAGAGAACACACGAAAATAGGGAGATCAGTCCCAGAGCCAGGAATGAGTACGCACAGGTAAGGAGGGAGGCCCAGCGACAGTATGAAAATGACACAGCATCGAGAATCAAGACTGACCCGAAACTGTTGCATAGCCACATCAGGAGGAAGACAACAGTCAAAGACCAGGTGATCAGATTAAGGACAGAAGGTGGAGAACTCACAAGAAATGATCAGGAGGTATGTGAGGAGCTGAACAGGAGATTTAAGGAAGTTTTTACAGTAGAGACAGGAAGGGCTGTGGGAAGACAGCACAGAAGGGAACATCAAGAGGGAATATACCAACAAGTGTTGGATGACATACGAACAACTGAGGAGGAGGTGAAGAAGCTCTTAAGTGACCTTGACACCTCAAAGGCGATGGGACCGGACATCTCCCCATGGGTCCTTAGGGAAGGAGCAGAGATGCTGTGCGTGCCTCTAACCACAATCTTCAACACATCCCTTGAAACTGGGCAACTACCTGAGAAATGGAAGACAGCTAATGTAGTCCCCATATTTAAGAAAGGAAACAGAAACGAGGCACTAAACTACAGACCTGTGTCTCTGACATGTATTGTGTGCAAAGTCACGGAGAAGATTATCAGGAGGAGAGTGGTCGAACACCTGGAAAGGAACAAGATTATAAATGAAAACCAGCATGGGTTCATGGAAGGCAAATCTTGTATCACAAACCTCCTGGAGTTTTATGACAAGGTAACAGAAGTAAGACACGAGAGAGAGGGGTGGGTAGATTGCGTTTTCCTAGACTGCAGGAAGGCCTTTGACACAGTTTCCCACAAGAGATTAGTGCAGAAGCTGGAGGATCAGGCGCATGTAAAAGGGAGGGCACTGCAATGGATAAGGGAATACCTGACAGGGAGGCAGCAACGAGTCATGGTACGTGAAGAGGTATCACAGTGGGCGCCTGTTACGAGCGGGGTCCCACAGGGGTCAGTTCTAGGACCAGTGCTATTTTTGATATATGTGAACGACATGATGGAAGGAATAGACTCTGAAGTGTCCCTGTTCGCAGATGACGTGAAGTTGATGAGAAGTATTAAATCGAACGAGGATGAGGCAGGACTGCAAAGAGACCTGGACAGGCTGGACATGTGGTCCAGTAACTGGCTTCTCGAATTCAATCCAGCCAAATGCAAAGTCATGAAGATTGGGGAGGGGCAAAGAAGACCGCAGACAGAGTACAGGCTAGGTGGACAAAGACTACAGACCTCACTCAGGGAGAAAGACCTTGGGGTGACCATAACACCGAGCACGTCACCGGAGGCACACATCAAGCAAATAACTGCTGCAGCATACGGGCGCCTGGCAAACCTGAGAATAGCGTTCCGATATCTTAATAAGGAATCGTTCAAGACACTGTACACTGTGTATGTTAGGCCCATACTGGAGTATGCAGCACCAGTCTGGAACCCACACCTGGTCAAGCACGTCAAGAAGTTAGAGAAAGTACAAAGGTTTGCAACAAGGTTAGTCCCAGAGCTCAAGGGAATGTCGAAAGAGGAAAGGTTAAGGGAAATCGGACTGACGACACTGGAGGACAGAAGGGTCAGGGGAGACATGATAACGACATACAAGATACTGCGGGGAATAGACAAGGTGGACAGAGATAGGATGTTCCAGAGAGGGGACACAGGGACAAGGGGTCACAACTGGAAGCTGAAGATTCAGACGAGTCACAGGGACGTTAGGAAGTATTTCTTCAGTCATAGAGTCGTCAGCAAGTGGAATAGCCTAGCAAGTGAAGTAGTGGAGGCAGGAACCATACATAGTTTTAAAAAGAGGTATGACAAAGCTCAGGAAGCAGAGAGAGAGAGAGAGGACCCACTAGCGATCAGTGAAGAGGCGGGGCCAGGAGCTGAGTCTCGACCCCTGCAACCACAATTGGGTGAGTACAATTAGGTGAGTACACACACACACACACACACACACATACTGGAGTATGCAGCACCAGTTTGGAACCCACACCTGTTCAAACACGTCAAAAAATTAGAGGAAGTGCAAAAGTTTGAAACAAGACTAGTCCCAGAGCTAAGGGGAATGTCCTACGAAAAAAGGTTAAGGGAAATCGGCCTGACGACACTGGAGGACAGGAGGATCAGGGGAGACATGATAACGACATATAAAATACTGCGAGGAATTGACAGGTGGACAAACACATGATGTTCCAGAGATGGGTCACAGAAACAAGGGGGTAACAGTTGGAAGCTGAAGACTCCGATGAGTCAAAGGGATGCTAGGGAGTATTTTTTCAGTCATAGAGTTGTCAGGAAGTGGAATAGTCTAGAAAGTGACGTAGTAGAGGCGGGAACTATACATAGTTTTATGAAGAGGTTTGATAAGCTCATGGAGCAGGGAGAGAGAAGACCTAGTAGCAATCAGTGAAGAGGCGGGACCAAGAGCTATGAGTCGACTTCTGCAACCACAAATAGGTGAGTACACACGCACACAACACTGTTAAATACCACCTGAAACCTAACCTTGTACATCTTTACATTGCTTGGTAATTCATCTTAACTACTCAGGGTTGTGCATCTTTGCTTCCCATCACCATTCATCTTACCTACTTAACCCTGACTGCCAGCCTTGCTACAGTAAACGCTGCCACCACCCTACGCAACTCTTCAAATCAATGAAGCATGCTGGGAAATCTTGAATGTTTGGCTGAAACATTACAACATTCAGTCAAAAATGTGTAGATAACGTTCCGTTGGGGTCACAGATCCGTGTAAACCATGTATATATATATATATATATATATATATATATAAATATATATATATATATATATATACATATATATATATATATATATATATATATATATATATATATATATATATATATATATATATATATTATTGTACCCACGAACGAGTGATATTGATCAATAAGAACATTGCGAAGTCGTTATTATTATGTCTCCCTCCTGTGAGACATAATAATAACTTCGAGAGTGTATAAATCTGTAGTGGAGTTACGGCGGGGTCGGGGTCGGCCTAGGGAAGGTTTCAGAGAGGGGGGGGGGGTACTGGAGGTTTAGTGTGCGAGGGGCTTGGACTTCCAGCAAGCGTGCGTGAGCGTGTTAGACGGGAGCAAATAGAGAGAATTGGCTTTTAGGACTTGACGTGCTGTTGGAGTGTAAAGAGGGTAACATTTATGAGGGGATTCAATGATAACATGTTATCATTGAATGTTATCATGATAATGTTGTTATCATGATAACAACATTATCATGATAACATTATCATGATCACAACATTATCATGATAACAACATTATCATGATAACAACATTATCATGATAACAACATTATCATGATAACAACATTATCATGATAACAACATTATCATGATAACATTATCATGATCATAACATTATCATGATCACAACATTATCATGTTAACATTATCATGATCACAACATTATCATGATCACAACATTATCATGTTAACATTATCATGATCATAACATTATCATGATCATAACATTATCATGATCATAACATTATCATGATAACATTATCATGATCATAACATTATCATGATAACATTATCATGATCATAACATTATCATGATCACAACATTATCATGATCATAACATTATCATGATCATAACATTATCATGATCACAACATTATCATGATCATAACATTATCATGATCACAACATTATCATGATAACATTATCATGATCATAACATTATCATGATCATAACATTATCATGATAACATTATCATGATCACAACATTATCATGATCATAACATTATCATGATCACAACATTATCATGATCATAACATTATCATGATCACAACATTATCATGATAACATTATCATGATCATAACATTATCATGATCATAACATTATCATGATCATAACATTATCATGATCATAACATTATCATGATCATAACATTATCATGATCATAACATTATCATGATAACATTATCATGATCATAACATTATCATGATCACAACATTATCATGATAACATTATCATGATCACAACATTATCATGATCATAACATTATCATGATCATAACATTATCATGATAACATTATCATGATCATAACATTATCATGATCACAACATTATCATGATAACATTATCATGATCATAACATTATCATGATCATAACATTATCATGATCATAACATTATCATGATCATAACATTATCATGATAACATTATCATGATCACAACATTATCATGATAACAACATTATCATGATCATAACATTATCATGATCATAACATTATCATGATCACAACATTATCATGATAACATTATCATGATCATAACATTATCATGATCATAACATTATCATGATCATAACATTATCATGATCATAACATTATCATGATCATAACATTATCATGATAACATTATCATGATCATAACATTATCATGATCATAACATTATCATGATCATAACATTATCATGATCATAACATTATCATGATCATAACATTATCACGATCATAACATTATCATGATCATAACATTATCATGATCATAACATTATCATGATCACAACATTATCATGATCATAACATTATCATGATCACAACATTATCATGATCACAACATTATCATGATAACATTATCATGATCACAACATTATCATGATCATAACATTATCATGATCATAACATTATCATGATCACAACATTATCATGATAACATTATCATGATCATAACATTATCATGATCATAACATTATCATGATCATAACATTATCATGATAACATTATCATGATCATAACATTATCATGATCATAACATTATCATGATAACATTATCATGATCATAACATTATCATGATCACAACATTATCATGATCATAACATTATCATGATCACAACATTATCATGATAACATTATCATGATCACAACATTATCATGATCACAACATTATCATGATCATAACATTATCATGATCATAACATTATCATGATCACAACATTATCATGATCATAACATTATCATGATCACAACATTATCATGATAACATTATCATGATCACAACATTATCATGATCACAACATTATCATGATCATAACATTATCATGATCACAACATTATCATGATCACAACATTATCATGATCATAACATTATCATGATCATAACATTATCATGATCACAACATTATCATGATCATAACATTATCATGATAACAACATTATCATGATCACAACATTATCATGATCATAACATTATCATGATCATAACATTATCATGATAACAACATTATCATGATCATAACATTATCATGATCATAACATTATCATGATCACAACATTATCATGATAACATTATCATGATCATAACATTATCATGATCATAACATTATCATGATCACAACATTATCATGATAACATTATCATGATCATAACATTATCATGATCATAACATTATCATGATCATAACATTATCATGATCATAACATTATCATGATCATAACATTATCATGATAACATTATCATGATCATAACATTATCATGATCATAACATTATCATGATAACATTATCATGATCACAACATTATCATGATAACATTATCATGATAACAACATTATCATGATCACAACATTATCATGATCACAACATCATCATGATCATAACATTATCATGATCACAACATTATCATGATCACAACATCATCAAGTTCACAACATCATCATGATCATAACATTATCATGATAACATTATCATGATAACATTATCATGATCATAACATTATCATGATAACATTATCATGATAACAACATCATGATCACAACATTATCATGATCACAACATTATCATCATCACAACATCATCAAGATCACAACATCATCATGATCATAACATTATCATGATCACAACATCATCAAGTTCACAACATCATCATGATCATAACATTATCATGATCACAACATTATCATGATCACAACATCATCATGATCATAACATTATCATGATCACAACATCATCATGATCATAACATTATCATGATCACAACATTATCATGATCACAACATTATCATGATCACAACATCATCATGATCATAACATTATCATGATCACAACATTATCATGATCACAACATTATCATGATCACAACATCATCATGATCATAACATTATCATGATCACAACATCATCATGATCATAACATTATCATGATCACAACATTATCATGATCACAACATTATCATGATCACAACATCATCATGATCATAACATTATCATGATCACAACATTATCATGATCACAACATTATCATGATCACAACATCATCATGATCATAACATTATCATGATCACAACATCATCATGATCATAACATTATCATGATCACAACATTATCATGATCACAACATTATCATGATCACAACATCATCATGATCATAACATTATCATGATCACAACATTATCATGATCACAACATTATCATGATCACAACATTATCATGATCACAACATCATCATGATCATAACATTATCATGATCACAACATTATCATGATCACAACATTATCATGATCACAACATCATCAAGATCACATCATCATGATCATAACATTATCATGATCACAACATCATCATGATCACAACATCATGATCATAACATTATCATGATCACAACATCATCATGATCACAACATTATCATCATCACAACATTATCATGATCATAACGTTATCATGATCACAACATTATCATGATCATAACGTTATCATGATCATAACATTATCATGATCACAACATTATCATGATCACAACATTATCATGATCATAACATTATCAAGATCACAACATCATCAAGATCACAACATCATCAAGATCACAACATCATCAAGATCACAACATCATCATGTTCACAACATTATCATCATGATCACATGATCACATCATGAGCAAGGGTGTGATAATGTTTTATTCTCAGCTTCCAGCATCCCACCTCATCTCCAGTATCAGTACCGAGCATCCTGCCTCATCTCCAGTATCAGTACCCAGCATCCCGCCTCATCTCCAGTATCAGTACCCAGCATCCCGCCTCATCTCCAGTATCAGTACCCAGCATCCCGCCTCATCTCCAGTATCAGTACCCAGCATCCCGCCTCATCTCCAGTATCAGTACCCAGCATCCCGCCTCATCTCCAGTATCAGTACCCAGCATCCCGCCTCATCTCCAGTATCAGTACCCAGCATCCCGCCTCATCTCCAGTATCAGTACCCAGCATCCCGCCTCATCTCCAGTATCAGTACCCAGCATCCCGCCTCATCCCCAGTATCAGTACCCAGCATCCCGCCTCATCTCCAGTATCAGTACCCAGCATCCCGCCTCATCTCCAGTATCAGTACCCAGCATCCCGCCTCATCTCCAGTATCAGTACCCAGCATCCCGCCTCATCTCCAGTATCAGTACCCAGCATCCCGCCTCATCTCCAGTATCAGTACCCAGCATCCCGCCTCATCTCCAGTATCAGTACCCAGCATCCCGCCTCATCTCCAGTATCAGTACCCAGCATCCCGCCTCATCTCCAGTATCAGTACCCAGCATCCCGCCTCATCTCCAGTATCAGTACCCAGCATCCCGCCTCATCTCCAGTATCAGTACCCAGCATCCCGCCTCATCTCCAGTATCAGTACCCAGCATCCCGCCTCATCTCCAGTATCAGTACCCAGCATCCCGCCTCATCTCCAGTATCAGTACCCAGCATCCCGCCTCATCTCCAGTATCAGTACCCAGCATCCCGCCTCATCTCCAGTATCAGTACCCAGCATCCCGCCTCATCTCCAGTATCAGTACCCAGCATCCCGCCTCATCTCCAGTATCAGTACCCAGCATCCCGCCTCATCTCCAGTATCAGTACCCAGCATCCCGCCTCATCTCCAGTATCAGTACCCAGCATCCCGCCTCATCTCCAGTATCAGTACCCAGCATCCCGCCTCATCTCCAGTATCAGTACCCAGCATCCCGCCTCATCTCCAGTATCAGTACCCAGCATCCCGCCTCATCTCCAGTATCAGTACCCAGCATCCCGCCTCATCTCCAGTATCAGTACCCAGCATCCCGCCTCATCTCCAGTATCAGTACCCAGCATCCCGCCTCATCTCCAGTATCAGTACCCAGCATCCCGCCTCATCTCCAGTATCAGTACCCAGCATCCCGCCTCATCTCCAGTATCAGTACCCAGCATCCCGCCTCATCTCCAGTATCAGTACCCAGCATCCCGCCTCATCTCCAGTATCAGTACCCAGCATCCCGCCTCATCTCCAGTATCAGTACCCAGCATCCCGCCTCATCTCCAGTATCAGTACCCAGCATCCCGCCTCATCTCCAGTATCAGTACCCAGCATCCCGCCTCATCTCCAGTATCAGTACCCAGCATCCCGCCTCATCTCCAGTATCAGTACCCAGCATCCCGCCTCATCTCCAGTATCAGTACCCAGCATCCCGCCTCATCTCCAGTATCAGTACCCAGAATCCCGCCTCATCTCCAGTATCAGTACCCAGCATCCCGCCTCATCTCCAGTATCAGTACCCAGCATCCCGCCTGATCTCCAGTATCAGTACCCAGCATCTCGCTTCATCTCCAGTATCAGTACCCAGCATCCTGCCTCATCTCCAGTATCAGTACCCAGCATCCCGCCTCATCTCCAGTATCAGTACCCAGCATCCCGCCTCATCTCCAGTATCAGTACCCAGCATCCCGCCTCATCCCCAGTATCAGTACCCAGCATCCCGCCTCATCTCCTGTATCAGTACCCAGCATCCCGCCTCATCTCCAGTATCAGTACCCAGCATCCCGCCTCATCTCCAGTATCAGTACCCAGCATCCCCCCTCATCTCCAGTATCAGTACCCAGCATCCCGCCTCATCTCCAGTATCAGTACCCAGCATCCCGCCTCATCCCCAGTATGAGTACCCAGCATCCCGCCTCATCTCCAGTATCAGTACCCAGCATCCCGCCTCATCTCCAGTATCAGTACCCAGCATCCCGCCTCATCTCCAGTATCAGTACCCAGCATCCCGCCTCATCTCCAGTATCAGTACCCAGCATCCCGCCTCATCTCCAGTATCAGTACCCAGCATCCCGCCTCATCTCCAGTATCAGTACCCAGCATCCCGCCTCATCTCCACTATCAGTACCCAGCATCCTGCCTCATCTCTAGTATCAGTACCCAGCATCCCGCCTCATCTCCAGTATCAGTACCCAGCATCCCGCCTCATCTCCAGTATCAGAACCCAGCATCCCGCCTCATCTCCAGTATCAGTACCCAGCATCCCGCCTCATCTCCAGTATCAGTACCCAGCATCCCGCCTCATCTCCAGTATCAGTACCCAGCATCCCGCCTCATCTCCAGTATCAGTACCCAGCATCCCGCCTCATCTCCAGTATCAGTACCCAGCATCCCGCCTCATCTCCAGTATCAGTACCCAGCATCCCGCCTCATCTCCAGTATCAGTACCCAGCATCCCGCCTCATCTCCAGTATCAGTACACAGCATCCCGCCTCATCTCCAGTATCAGTACCCAGCATCCCGCCTCATCTCCAGTATCAGTACCCAGCATCCCGCCTCATCTCCAGTATCAGTACCCAGCATCCCGCCTCATCTCCAGTATCAGTACCCAGAATCCCGCCTCATCTCCAGTATCAGTACCCAGCATCCCGCCTCATCTCCAGTATCAGTACCCAGCATCCCGCCTGATCTCCAGTATCAGTACCCAGCATCTCGCTTCATCTCCAGTATCAGTACCCAGCATCCTGCCTCATCTCCAGTATCAGTACCCAGCATCCCGCCTCATCTCCAGTATCAGTACCCAGCATCCCGCCTCATCTCCAGTATCAGTACCCAGCATCCCGCCTCATCCCCAGTATCAGTACCCAGCATCCCGCCTCATCTCCTGTATCAGTACCCAGCATCCCGCCTCATCTCCAGTATCAGTACCCAGCATCCCGCCTCATCTCCAGTATCAGTACCCAGCATCCCCCCTCATCTCCAGTATCAGTACCCAGCATCCCGCCTCATCTCCAGTATCAGTACCCAGCATCCCGCCTCATCCCCAGTATGAGTACCCAGCATCCCGCCTCATCTCCAGTATCAGTACCCAGCATCCCGCCTCATCTCCAGTATCAGTACCCAGCATCCCGCCTCATCTCCAGTATCAGTACCCAGCATCCCGCCTCATCTCCAGTATCAGTACCCAGCATCCCGCCTCATCTCCAGTATCAGTACCCAGCATCCCGCCTCATCTCCAGTATCAGTACCCAGCATCCCGCCTCATCTCCACTATCAGTACCCAGCATCCTGCCTCATCTCTAGTATCAGTACCCAGCATCCCGCCTCATCTCCAGTATCAGTACCCAGCATCCCGCCTCATCTCCAGTATCAGTACCCAGCATCCCGCCTCATCTCCAGTATCAGTACCCAGCATCCCGCCTCATCTCCAGTATCAGTACCCAGCATCCCGCCTCATCTCCAATGTCAGTACCCAGCATCCCGCCTCATCTCCAGTATCAGTAGCCAGCATCCCGCCTCATCCCCAGTATCAGTACCCAGCATCCCGCCTCATCCCCAGTATCAGTACCCAGCATCCCGCCTCATCCCCAGTATCAGTACCCAGCATCCCGCCTCATCCCCAGTATCAGTAGCCAGCATCCCGCCTCATCCCCAGTATCAGTACCCAGCATCCCGCCTCATCTCCAGTATCAGTACCCAGCATCCCGCCTCATCCCCACTATCAGTAGCCAGCATCCCGCATCTCCAGTATCAGTACCCAGCATCCTGCCTCATCTCCAGTATCAGTACCCAGCATCCCGCCTCATCTCCAGTATTAGTAGCCAGCATCCCGCCTCATCCCCAGTATCAGTAGCCAGCATCCCGCATCTCCAGTATCAGTACCGAGCATCCTGCCTCATCTCCAGTATCAGTACCCAGCATCCCGCCTCATCCCCAGTATCAGTAGCCAGCATCCCGCCTCATCCCCAGTATCAGTATCCAGCATCCCGTCTCATCCCCAGTATCAGTATCCAGCATCCCGTCTCATCCAGTATCAGTACACAGCCCCACATTTACTCACCTCTCTGCCCTCTTTCTTTAACTCCCTCACATTCTCTTTTTAACCCGCCATCCTCCTCGCTCTCTACTCTAATTCTTCTAGTTATCCTTTAACACGACACTTTTTTTCTGTGACTTCCCTGACACTTTCCTTCTGTGACCTCCCTGACACTCTTCTTCTGTGACCTCCCTGACACTTTCCTTCTGTGACCTCCCTGATACTTCCCTCCTGATACGTCCCTGATACTTTCCTTCTGTGACCTCCCTGGCACTTTCCTTCTGTGACCTCTTTGACATTTTCCTTCTGTGACCTCCCTGACACTTTATTTCTGTGACCTCCCTGACACTTTCCTTCTGCGACCTCCCTGACACTTCCCTTCTGTGACCTCCCTGACACTTTCCTTCTGTGACCTCCCTGACACTTTTCTTCTATGACCTCCCTGACACTCCTTCTGTGACCTCCCTGACATTTTCCTTCTGTGACCTCCCTTACACTTTCCTTCTGTGACATCCCTGACACTTTCCTTCTGTGACCTCCCTGACACTTTCCTTCTGTGACCTCCATGACACTTTTCTTC
The DNA here is from genome assembly GCF_038502225.1 of Cherax quadricarinatus. NCBI lineage: Eukaryota > Metazoa > Arthropoda > Malacostraca > Decapoda > Parastacidae > Cherax > Cherax quadricarinatus. Next base: position 12,027,693 of record NC_091337.1, on the reverse strand, counting down.
TGTGACCTCCCTGACATTTTCCTTCTATGACCTCCCTGACACTTTCCTTCTGTGACCTCCCTGACACTTTCCTTCTGTGACCTCCCTGACACTTTCCTTCTGTGACCTCCCTGATACTTCCCTTCTGTGACCTCCCTGACACTTTCCTTCTGCAACCTCCCTGACACTTTCCTTCTGTGACCTCCCTGATACTTCCCTTCTGTGACCTCCCTGACACTTTCCTTCTGTGACCTCCCTGATACTTCCCTTCTGTGACCTCCCTGACACTTTCCTTCTGTGACCTCCCTGACACTTTCCTTCTGTGACCTCCCTGATACTTCCCTTCAGTGACCTCCCTGACACTTTCCTTCTGTGACCTCCCTGATACTTCCCTTCTGTGACCTCCCTGACACTTTCCTTCTGTGACCTCCATGATACTTTCCTTCTGTGACCTCCCTGACACTTTCCTTCTGTGACCTCCCTGATACTTCCACTAACCTCCATTCTAACATTCTTATTAGTTATGATTAAGTAACCTCACACCCCACAACACCTCGCACCCCCTTTCCCCTCTTCCTCCTCCTCCCCTCCCCTCTTCCACCTCCTCCTTTCCCCTCTTCCTCCTCCTCCTCCCCTCCCCTCTTCCTCCTCCCTTCCCTCTCTTCCCAGTTTTCTTTATGTCATTATTGTCGTAATCTCTTTGCCTCCTCCACACACACACACACACACACACACACACACACACACACACACACACACACACACACATACACACACATACCAGATCGTAAGTTCATAGCGATTTCTCTCTGAGAATTAAGTGGTGATTCTTTGTCTTATTAAATCATTAGAGGAGTGTAGCAGTGACGGAGACTGTAACACTACAGTGGGGCGTGTCACTGCCAGTGACGCAGTGATACACTTCCCGTTCAGTCACTGTTACTTGATGATTTAGTAAGTGGTTGCAGGGGTCGAGTCCCAGCTCCTTGCTCTGTGTGTGTGTGTCTGTGTGTACTCACCTAATTGTGGTTGTAAGGGTCGATTCATAGCTCCTGACCCCGCCTCTTCACTGGTTGTTGCTACTAGGTCACTCTCTCCCTGCTCCGTGAGCTTTATCATACCTATTCTTAAATCTATGTATTGATCCTGCCTCCACTATATCACTTTCCAGACTATTCCACTTCCTGACAACTCTGTCACTGAAGAAATACTTCCTAACATCTCTGTGATTCATCTGAGGCTTCAGCTTCTAATTGTGACCACTTGTTGCTGTTTCCCATCTCTGGAACATCCTGTCCCTATCCACTTTGTCAATTACTCTCAGTATTTTGTATGTCGTTATCATGTCCCCCCTATCCCTCCTGTCCTTCAGTGTTGTCAGGTTGAATTCCTTTAACCTCTCCTCGTAGGACAAACCCCTCAGCTCCGGGACTAGTCTTGTTGCAAACCTTTGCACTTTTTCTAATTTATTGACGTACTTGACCAGGTGCGGGTTCCAAACTGTTGCTGCGTACTACAATATGGGCCTGACGTACACGGTGTACAGTCTTGAACGATTCCTTGCTGAGGTATCATAACGGTATTCTTAGGATTGGCAGGCGCCCATATGCTGCAGCAGTTATTTGGTTGATGTGTGTGTGTGTGTGTGTGTGTGTGTGTGTGTGTGTGTGTGTGTGTGTGTGTGTGTGTGTGTGTGTGTGTGTGTGTGTGTGTGTGTGTGTGTGTGTGTGTGTGTATGTGTGTGTATGTGTGTGTATGTGTGTGTATGTGTGTGTGTGAGTGTGTGTGTGTGTGTGTGTGTGTGTGTGTGTGTGTGTGTGTGTGTGTGTGTGTGTGTGTGTGTGTGTGTGTGTGTGTGTGTGTGTGTGTGTGTGCGTGTGTGTCAGTGGTCAGTCGTCAGTGGTCAGTGGTCAGTCGCCAGTGGTCAGTGGTCAGTGGTCAGTCGTCACGTGAGGTCACAGACCCCGAGCTGCTTTGGGGATTAGCGTGGACGGTTACAAAGCATGGCTTGCTTCTGCAGTGTTTTAAAAATTGAGGTTGGAGAGTTGAAGGAGGAGGTCTTGCTTCTCCAGGAGATTAGGAGGCTGAAGGTCTACCTCAATGGGTCTGGGAGAGAGTGTGAGGTGGCTGGAGTTGTGGGGAATGAGGCTTCTAGCAATGAGGTGCAGTCTGTCTCTCGCTGTGAGGAGGCTGTAGGTGGGGAGGTAGCAACGGCTACCAGCAGTGAGGTGCAGTCCAGCACCTGCTACAAGTGGCGAGTGGTAACCAGTAATGGGAGGAGAATCAGAATAAGGAAAGTTAAGAGTGAAGATCTGAAGGTAGGAAATCGCTTCTCTGTTCTTCAGGATGAATGTACTTCAGTGGCCAGTGAAGGTAAGGGTACTACTGCCCCTGCTAACAGAGGTAAGCGCATTCTTGTGGTTGGTGACTCTCAGGTAAGATATATTGACCGTGCTTTTTGTAATAGGAATAAGAAGATGAGAGATAGTGTGCTTCCCTGGAGCTGGTGTTGGGGACATAATTAACAGGCTGGATAATATCATGTCAGGTAATGGGAACAAGCCCATTATCTGTCTCAGTGCTGGTGGAAATGATATTGGGAAGGGTAGGAGAGAAGAGCTGCTAGATAAGTACAGGTCAGCTATAGATTTCATTAAGTCTAAGGGAGGGGTCCCAATCATATGTAGCATCTTGCCTAGAAGGGGAGTAGGAAATGAATGGTTGTCTAGGGCAATTGGTGTAAATTGCTGGCTAGACAGATACTGCAAGAAACTTGCAATCCCATTCATTGACAACTGGAACAACTTTTATGGCAAACATGATATGTATGCAAGGGATGGGGTACATCTCTCTGGGGCTGGGGTGGTAGCACTTGCAAACTCATTTGAGAAGGCCATTGGTGAAATGCCTTTGATTTTAAACTGATAGAAGATAGAGATATGGGTGTGTGTGGGAAACAAGCAGGTTGCAACACTAGGGTTGGAAACAGTAAATGTATAAAAGGCATTCAGCATGAAGTTATAAATAAAGACAATAGATCAGGTCAGCAAACAAAGGGGGACAGCAGAGGGCAGCAAGGGACTAGTTCCCTTAAGGTTTACTATACTAATAGCAGGAGTGTAAGAAATAAGATAGATGAGCTAAGATTAATTGCAAGTGCAGGAGACATAGATATTATTGCTATAACAGAGACCTGGCTCAATCTGAAAGATAGAGAGATGCCCTCTGAATGTCACATACAAGGCTATAAATTATTCCACACTGACAGGGTCAACAGGAAGGGTGGTGGAGTAGCGATGTATGTCAGAGACAATTTAAATTGTTGTGTTAGACAAGATATAAAATTAGAAGCGTCAGCCACTGAATCTGTTTGGTTACAGCTTCTCGAGGGCCGAGAAAAACTAATTTTGGGTGTGATTTACAGGGCCCCAAATCTTGATAGGGAGTGCAGTAAACTTCTATGGGACGAAATTCGTAAGGCATCTACATACGAAAATGTTGTGCTAATGGGAGATGTCAACTATAGACAAATTGACTGGAGCAATTTGACAGGAAATTTAGAGTCAGGTGACTTTCTTGATACGATCCAGGATTGTTTTTTAAAAGTTTGTGACAGAGCCAACTAGGGGAAATAACCTCCTTGACTTGGTTCTTGCCAGTAGGGAAACACTAATTAATAATCTTGACGTTAATGATGAGCTTGGGGAAAGTGATCACAAATCACTCAGTTTTAATATATCATGGAATTCCCCTAATAATGGCAATCAAGTCTCTGTCCCTGACTTTCGCTTGGCTGATTTCATAGGACTGAAAAATTACTTAGGTGGGCTGAACTGGAATGACCTGACTAAGGGTCAGGTAGGTGGTGACGGTTGCCGATATGACGCTTTCCAGGGCATAGTTCTAGCTGCTCAGTCAAATTATGTTCCAAATAGGGAAATCAGATCAAACAAAAATGATCCTAAATGGATGAACAATAGATTAAAATATCTGATTGGTCAAAAGAGAGGCATATATAGGCAAATCAAAAGAGGAGAGGGGCAATTAAGAAATCGATATATTCAGTTAAAGAGAGAAATAAAAAAGGGAATTAGAAAAGCAAAAAGAGATTATGAGGTTAAAGTTGCAAGAGAATCGAAGACTAACCCAAAAGGATTCTTTCAGGTATACAGAAGTAAGATCAGGGACAAGATAGGCCCACTCAAAAGTTCCTCGGGTCAGCTCACTGACAGTGATAAGGAAATGTGTAGAATTTTTAACACATACTTCCTCTCAGTTTTTACACAGGAGGATACTAGCGATATTCCAGAAATGATAAATTATGTAGAACAGGACGATAATAAACTGTGCACGATTAGGGTCACAAGTGACATGGTCCTTAGGCAAATAGATAAATTAAAACCTAACAAATCCCCAGGCCCTGATGAACTGTATGCAAGGGTTCTAAAGGAATGTAAAGAGGAGCTTAGCAAACCTTTGGCTAATCTTTTCAACATATCACTACAAACTGGCATGGTGCCAGATAAGTGGAAAATGGCAAATGTGATACCTATTTTCAAAGCAGGTGACAGTTCCTTAGCTTCGAACTATAGACCAATAAGCCTAACCTCCATAGTGGGAAAATTTATGGAATCAATAATTGCCGAGGCAGTTCGTAGCCACCTTGAAAAGCTTAAATTAATCAACGAATCTCAGCATGGTTTTACAAAGGGGCGTTCCTGCCTTACGAATTTATTAACTTTTTTCACTAAGGTATTTGAGGAGGTAGATCATGGTAATGAATATGATATTGTGTATATGGACTTCAGTAAGGCTTTTGACAGGGTCCCACATCAGAGACTATTGAGGAAAATTAAGGCACATGGAATAGGAGGAGAATTTTTTTCCTGGATAGAGGCATGGTTGACAAATAGGCAGCAGAGAGTTTGCATAAATGGGGAGAAATCAGAGTGGGGAAGCGTCACGAGCGGTGTTCCACAGGGGTCAGTGTTGGGCCCCCTGCTGTTCACAATCTACATAAACGACATAGATGAGGGCATAAAGAGTAACATCAGCAAGTTTGCCGATGACACCAAAATAGGCCGACATTAGAGCACTCCAGGAAGATTTGAATAGACTGATGCAGTGGTCGGAGAAGTGGCAGATGCAGTTTAATATAGACAAGTGCAAAGTTCTAAATGTTGGACAGGACAATAACCATGCCACATATAAACTAAATAATGTAGATCTTAATATTACGGATTGCGGAAAAGATTTAGGAGTTCTGGCTAGCAGTAATCTGAAACCAAGACAACAGTGCATAAGTGTTCGCAATAAAGCTAATAGAATCCTTGGCTTCATATCAAGAAGCATAAATAATAGGAGTCCTCAGGTTGTTCTTCAACTCTATACATCCTTGGTTAGGCCTCATTTAGATTATGCTGCACAGTTTTGGTCACCGTATTACAGAATGGAAACTGTACAAAGGAGGATGGAAATATAAACACATATGCAGTATAATGTGATCCTTTATTGACTACGTTTCGCCCACACAGTGGGCTTTTTCAAGTCACAAACAGATCTGTTTGTGACCTGAAAAAGCCCACTGTGTGGGCGAAACGTAGTCAATAAAGGATCACATTATACTGCATATGTGTTTATATTTCCATTGTGTCGGTATTTTATACCATTTATTTCCACAAAGGAGGATGACAAAGTTGATCCCATGTATCAGAAACCTTCCCTATGAGGATAGACTAAGGGCCCTGAATCTGCACTCTCTAGAAAGACGTAGAATTAGGGGGGATATGATTGAGGTGTATAAATGGAAGACAGGAATAAATAAAGGGGATGTAAATAGTGTGCTGAAAATATCTAGCCTAGACAGGACTCGCAGCAATGGTTTTAAGTTGTAAAAATTCAGATTCAGGAAGGATATAGGAAAGTACTGGTTTGGTAATAGAGTTGTGGATGAGTGGAACAAACTCCCAAGTACAGTTATAGAGGCCAGAACGTTGTGTAGCTTTAAAAATAGGTTGGATAAATACATGAGTGGATGTGGGTGGGTGTGAGTTGGACCTGATAGCTTGTGCTACCAGGTCGGTTGCCGTGTTCCTCCCTTAAGTCAATGTGACCTGACCTGACTAGGTTGGGTGCATTGGCTTAAGCCGGTAGGAGACTCGGACCTGCCTCGCATGGGCCAGTAGGCCTGCTGCAGTGTTCCTTCGTTCTTATGTTCTTATGTGTGTGTGTGTGTGTGTGTATGTACTAGCAGCAGTGCTAGTACCAACAGCTTCAGGAGAATGGGAAATTATCAGACATTGTCCAAGGCAGGAACAGCTCCAGTTCCCGAGATCAAGATCCCTCCACAGCTATAAAGAAATAATCCTCAGAAGAGTGCAGTAAAACATTCTCCCCTACTATCACCAACATCACCAGCAGCAGCACCAACACCATCATCACTACCACCACCACCACTAGCACCACCATCATCATCACCATCACCACCACCACTAACACCACCATCATCACCACCATCAGCACCACCATCACTACCACCACCACCACTAGCACCACAATCATCACCACCATCACCACCACCATCACTACCACCACCACCACCACTAATACCATCATCACCACCATCACCACCAACACCACCTCTGGTAAACACCACCTCTCTCCTTCAAGTCACTGAAGTACATTTCCTGGAAATTCGGTATTGGTTTAGGGTTGTGGAGCATGCCAGAGCTGGACGAGTGCACCTCCCTCAGGCAGGTACTCAACACCCCACTCTACTATTACCCTTAATGGAAAGACTGTAAACAGAGGGAATACGACATTACCTATGATTTAACAGGGTTATCAAAGCTTATTCCTCGGGTAGCATTGAAATGGCTTGGTTAGATATTTTTGTTGGAGGATTTCGGTTTGAGATGAACCTGCCTAGGATGGGCCGGTAGGCCTGCTGCAGTGTTCCCCCTCTCTCTCATGTTCTTAATTACTAATACATGCAGCAGACAGGTGCCGAGGTGGAGACACGACTCACACTTAACAGGAGTGGAATGGAACACAGATATAGGGAGAAACAGAATCAAAACAACAGAGACGCGGCAGAAAACACAGAGAAAACATTTTGACGCCAGAGGAAAAAAAATCATGAGTAGTAGAAAATGTTTTCTCGGCTTGATGAAGTTGCTGAACCAACAGTGTACTGACAACACTGCCAGCAGTGTGTGTCACTGCTCTGACAACACTGCCAGCAGTGTGTGTCACTGCTCTGACAACACTGCCAGCAGAGTGTGTCACTGCTCTGACAACACTGCCAGCAGTGTGTGTCACTGCTCTGACAACACTGCCAGCAGTGTGTGTCACTGCTCTGACAACACTGCCAGCAGTGTGTGTGTCACTGCTCTGACAACACTGCCAGCAGTGTGTGTCACTGCTCTGACAACACTGCCAGCAGTGTGTGTGTCACTGCTCTGACAACACTGCCAGCAGTGTGTGTCACTGCTCTGACAACACTGCCAGCAGTATGTGTGTCACTGCTCTGACAACACTGCCAGCAGTGTGTGTGTCACTGCTCTGACAACACTGCCAGCAGTGTGTGTGTCACTGCTCTGACAACACTGCCAGCAGTATGTGTGTCACTGCTCTGACAACACTGCCAGCAGTGTGTGTCACTGCTCTGACAACACTGCCAGCAGTATGTGTGTCACTGCTCTGACAACACTGCCAGCAGTGTGTGTGTGTCACTGCTCTGACAACACTGCCAGAAGTATATGTGTCACTGCTCTGACAACACTGCCAGCAGTATGTGTGTCACTGCTCTGACAACACTGCCAGCAGTGTGTGTCACTGCTCTGACAACACTGCCAGCAGTGTGTGTGTCACTGCTCTGACAACACTGCCAGCAGTGTGTGTCACTGCTCTGACAACACTGCCAGCAGTGTGTGTCACTGCTCTGACAACACTGCCAGCAGTGTGTGTCACTGCTCTGACAACACTGCCAGCAGTGTGTGTCACTGCTCTGACAGCACTGCCAGCAGTGTGTGTCACTGCTCTGACAACACTGCCAGCAGTGTGTGTCACTACTCTGACAACACTGCCAGCAGTGTGTGTGTCACTGCTCTGACAACACTGCCAGCAGTGTGTGTCACTGCTCTGACAACACTGCCAGCAGTGTGTGTCACTGCTCTGACAACACTGCCAGCAGTGTGTGTGTCACTGCTCTGACAACACTGCCAGCAGTGTGTGTCACTGCTCTGAAAACACTGCCAGCAGTATGTGTGTCACTGCTCTGACAACACTGCCAGCAGTGTGTGTGTCACTGCTCTGACAACACTGCCAGCAGTGTGTGTCACTGCTCTGCCAACACTGCCAGCAGTGTGTGTGTGATTGCTCTGACAACAGTGCCACCAGTGTGTCACAGTCAACACGATATCTTAGTAATGAAAATAAGATTCCAGACATATATTAAATACATTTCCTGAATTTGTTTGCAACAGATAAGTCAACTGTGGGTATAAATACAGATGTACTCCTGTTAATCCTTTTGGGGTCTAGTTCCTATGCCTTTTGTGTACCCATATGTTCTTGCACTACTGCAACATTATGGGATCTTGGTACAAGGAAATCTCCAATACTTGTCCAACCTTTGGACGAAGACCTACTTACGCTAGTGGATGGTCCCACTGTGATCCCGCCTCCTCCTGCTTCGACTCACCTGATTACAGTATATAAGTCACTTCTCCGACCATATACTGTACTTTCTTCAAGACTGATGGACCGAACACATTGACTCCAGGCCGAGGGACTGATTACCTCAAACTCCTCCTCTCCTTACACCGTTCTTCTTTGTATTAGATAGATGAAGGCAGTGTGTTGCAAAAGTGTCTCATTCTTCAACTTGTCGGTTTTCTAAACTATTTATGACACACTATACAAAGCTCCTCAGTGCACCGCTCACCTTTTTCCCCTCATCGATTCTATGACTCACCGCATCTTCATAGACCCATCTGCTGACACGTCCACTCCCATATATCTGAATATGTTCACCTCCTCCATAGTCTCTCCCTCCAATCTGATATCCAATCTTCGGTTACCTAAATTTTTGAGGAAGATTGGATATCAGATTGGAGGGAGAGAGTATGGAGGAGGTGAATGTATTCAGATATTTAGGAGTGGACGTGTCAGCAGATGGGTCTAAGAAAGATGAGGTGAATCATAGAGTCGATGAGGGGAAAGAGGTGAGTGGTGCACTGAGGAGTCTGTGGAGACAAAGAACTTTGTCCATGAAAGTAAAGAAGGGAATGTATGAGAGCATAGTTATACCAACGCTCTTGTATGGGTGTGAGGCATGGGTTGTGAATGTTTCAACAAGGAGAAGGCTAGAGGCAGTGGAGATGTCGTGTCTGAGGGCAATGTGTGATGTGAATATAATGCAGAGAATCCGTAGTTTGGAGATTAGGAGGAGGTGCGGGATTATCAAAACTATTATCCAGAGTGCTGAAAAGGGGTTATTGAGATAGTTTGGACATGAAGAGAGGATGGAATTAAATAGAATGACTTCGAGAGTACATAAATCTGTAGTTGAGGGAAGGCAGGGTAGGAGTTGGCCTAGGAAAGGTTGGAGGGAGGGGGTAAAGGAGGTTTTCGTGTGCGAGGGGCTTGGATTTCCAGCAAGCGTGAGTGAGCGTGTTAGATAGGAACAAATGGAGACAAATGGTTTTTAGAACTTGACGTGCTGTTAGAGTGTGAGCAAGGTAACATTTAAGAAGAGATTCAAGGAAACCGGCAGGCCAGACCTGAGTCCTGGAGATGGGAAGTACAGTGTCTACACTCTGAAGGAAGGGTGTTAGTGTTGCAGTTTTATAACTGTAGTGTAAGCACGCCTCTGGCACGACAGTGATGGAGTGAATGATGATGAATGCTTTTCTTTTTCGGGCCACCCTGCCTTGGTGGGAAACAGCCACTGTGTTAATAAATAATTAAATAAATAAATAAATAAATAAATAAATAAATATATATATATATATATATATATATATATATATATATATATATATATATATATATATATATATATATATATATATATATATATATATATATCAGGAGTTTGGGGTAATCAGTCCCTCAGTCTGGAGTCTATGTAATCAGTCTGGAACGATATCGTTTCAGACGGTGGAGCTCGACTCTTCTCCAAGGTCGATGGACTGATTACATCATCTTTATTTCAGTACTACACCTGCTGCCTCTGTATGTGACTGAAGAAGTCTACTGTGTAGACGAAATGTTTCACCAGTAAAGAGACCCAACTCTTGTACATGTGTCTTGGAAAAAAAAAACTCAAAGGCAGTAATGGAAGATGGTGTCAGTGGCAGGATGAAATATACACTTCTTCTCTGATTAATAAATATGACAAATATGCCACAGTTAGGTATATTTATTAGCAAACGTTTCGCCTACACAGTAGGCTTCTTCAGTCACATACAGAGGTGTCAGCAGTAGCAGTAGAGATGTGAAGACGATAGAAGCCTACTGTGTAGGCGAAAATTTTCACAATAAAGATACCTAACATATATATTTGTCTTATATTTCAACCTGTGGGTACTGGACACTATTATTATATTCTTCTTCTCTGTTATTTCCTCGCTGTTGGTTCCTTTAATCTTAGATATATATATTTCAACGTTGGAAGACCAATATGTTAAATTTACGAGAATAGGATTTGGTTAGGTTTGATCCTAAAAAAAGGGGGGGAGGGGGCACTAAGGTATTACTAAAATGGTGTCTAAACTGATGTCTAAATGGATGTCCAAACCGATGTCTAAAATAATGTCTAGACTGGAGTCAGGGTAGACGAGATGCCTCCATAATGGCCTCCTTTGTGAAGGGATTTCATGAGGTCTGTCAAGACTGTGTAGGAAGCTGTCAAAACTGTGTAGGAAGCTGTCAAGAGTGTGTAGGAAGCTGTTAAGACTGTGTAGGAAGCTGTCAAGACTGTGTAGGAAGCTATCAAAACTGTGTAGGAAGCTGTCAAGAGTGTGTAGGAAGCTGTCAAGACTCTGTAGGAAGCTGTCAAGACTGTGTAGGAAGCTGTCAAGACTGTGTAGGAAGCTGTCAAGACTGTGTAGGAAGCTGTCAAGACTGTGTAGGAAGCTATCAAAACTGTGTAGGAAGCTGTCAAGAGTGTGTAGGAAGCTGTCAAGACTGTGTAGGAAGCTGTTAAGACTGTGTAGGAAGCTGTCAAAACTGTGTAGGAAGCTGTCAAGACTGTAGGAAGCTGTCAAGACTGTGTAGGAAGCTGTCAAGACTGTGTAGGAAACTGTCAAAACTGTGTAGGAAGCTGTCAAGACCGTGCAGGAAGCTGTCAAGACTGTGTAGGAAGCTGTCAAGACTGTGTAGGAAGCTGTCAAAACTGTGTAGGAAACTGTCAAGACTGTGTAGGAAGCTGTCAAGATTGTGTAGGAAACTGTCAAGACTGTGTAGGAAGCTGTCAAGATTGTGTAGGAAGCTGTCAAGAGTGTGTGAAAGTTTCCGTTAGGAGCCACTGACCTTGACCTTCAAACTACCACCGTGACCTTCATCTTGACCTTTACGAAGAGAACTATTTATCACCATGATAGTGTTTGTCGTAGAACTTCACTAGTGATAACTTATATATATATATATATATATATATATATATATATATATATATATATATATATAAAGTGGTGTGTACCACTTAAGGTATATACATCGAGGTGTATATTTTCAGGTATGTACACCGGGAGTTGTACATCTCTGGGTATACAAATCAACCTCAGGGGGAGTTGAATCATAGCTCTAGGCCTTTCGTGTTGCAATCAACACATCATCAGGAGCTTGCAATGTTGCAGAAATGAGTAGAAAGTGCCAGCAGTTTAGTTCAGGCAGAACATTCTCCTGAACTACTCTGCTGGGTCCTCCTCATTTTTGCAACACTGCAAACTCCTGATGATGCAACACAAAAGGCCTAGAGCTATCATCCAACTCCCCTGTGGTTGTTTTGCATCTTGTATCGTTTTCTCGCGATTATTGCATCTCAGAGTATATAAATCTAGAATGTAATATACCTGTCATGAGCCCTGGTCACGGACGCGCCTCGGGAGCGTTGACCCCCGATACCCCCTCCAGGTAAACTCCAGGTATACTCCGGGTATATCCAATAATAGTTCGCTTTAATTTATATTTCAGGGATTAAAGTGTTTTTGATATTAGCGTATAAGTTAACTGCACAGTGGACAGGCTTCAAACCTAGTAAGGCAACTTGGCACATAATACTCACTCGTCTTGGTCACCATGAGACGCCAGTATCATCCTGACAGGTCTGGGGTACTCAGGTCTGGGGACTCAGATCTTGAGGACTCAGGTCTGGGGACTCAGGTATGGAAACTCACGTCTGGAGACTCAGGTCTGGGGGACTCAGGTCTGGGGACTCAGGTCTGGGGACTCAGGTCTGGGGACTCAGGTATGGAAACTCACGTCTGGAGACTCAGGTCTGGGGGACTCAGGTCTGGGGACTCAGGTCTGGGGACTCAGGTCTGGGGACTCACTTCATAAATACTTTCACAACAGCGGTCAGCCTCGCAGTCAAACTTTCTCCTGAGTACAATGAATGGTGATGGGGCAAGGGTACCAGTGTTATGTGGAGTGCCCCGTTATGTGGGATGCCTCCATTATGTGGGGTGTCCCGTTATGTGAGGTACCTCCGTTATGTGGGATGCCTCCGTTATGTGGGGTGTCCCGTTATGTGAGGTACCTCCGTTATGTGGGGTGCCTCCGTTATGTGGGGTGTCCCGTTATGTGAGGTACCTCCGTTATGCGGGATGCCTCCGTTATGTGGGGTGCCTCCGTTATGTGGGGTGTCCCGTTATGTGAGGTACCTTCGTTATGTGGGGTGTTTCATCATGTGAGGTGCCTCCGTTATGTGAGGTGTCCCGTTATGTGAGGTGCCTCCGTTATGTGGGGTGCCTCCGTTATGTGGGGTGCCTCCGTTATGTGAGGTGCCTCCGTTATGCGGGGTGCCTCCGTTACGTGGGGTGCCTCTGTTATGTGGGGTGTCCCGTTATGTGAGGTACCTCCGTTATGTATGACGTACAGCAGCCACTAAACTGTGATGGGTAGGAGGGCAAGGCACCAGGTAGGAGGACAGATCACCAGGTAGGAGGGCAGGGCACCAGGTAAGAGGGCAGGGCACCAGGTAGGAGGACAGAGCACCAGATAGGAGGACAGGGCACCAGGTAGGAGGACAGAGCACCAGGTAGGAGGACAGGGCACCAGGTAGGAGGACAGGGCACCAGGTAGGAGGACAGGGCACCAGGTAGGAGGACAGACCACCAGGTAGGAGTACAGGGCACCAGGTAGAAGGACAGGGCACCAGGTTGGAGGACAGGGCACCAGGTAGGAGGACAGAACACCAGGTAGGAAGGCAGGGCACCAGATAGGAGGACAAGGCACCAGGTAGGAGGACAGAGCACCAGGTAGGAGGGCAGGGCACCAGGTAGGAGGACAGAGCACCATGTAGGAGGGCAGGGCACCAGGTAGGAGGACAGAGCACCAGGTAGGAGGGCAGGGCACCAGGTAGGAGGACAGAGCACCAGGTAGGAGGGCAGGGCACCAGGTAGGAGGACAGGGCACCAGGTAGGAGGACAGGGCACCAGATAGGAGGACAGGACACCAGGTAGGAGGGCAGGGCACCAGGTAGGAGGACAAGGCACCAGGTAGGAGGACAGGGCACCAGGTAGGAGGACAGAGCACCAGGTAGGAGGGCAGGGCACCAGGTAGGAGGACAGAGCACCAGGTAGGAGGGCAGGGCACCAGGTAGAAGGGCAGGGCACCAGGTAGAAGGGCAGGGCACCAGGTAGAAGGGCAGGGCACCAGGTAGAAGGGCAGGGCACCAGGTAGAAGGACAGGGCACCAGGTAGAAGGGCAGGGCACCAGGTAGAAGGGCAGGGCACCAGGTAGAAGGGCAGGGCACCAGGTAGGAGGGCAGGGCACCAGGTAGAAGGGCAGGGCACCAGGTAGAAGGGCAGGGCACCAGGTAGAAGGGCAGGGCACCAGGTAGAAGGGCAGGGCACCAGGTAGGAGGGCAGGGCACCAGGTAGGACAGAGCACCAGGTAGGAGGGCAGGGCACCAGGTAGGACAGGGCACCAGGTAGGAGGACAGGGCACCAGGTAGGAGGACAGGACACCAGGTAGGAGGGCAGGGCACCAGGTAGGAGGACAGGGCACCAGATAGAAGGACAGAGCACCAGGTAGGAGGGCAGGGCACCAGGTAGGAGGACAGAGCTCCAGGTAGGAGGGCAGGGCACCAGGTAGAAGGGCAGGGCACCAGGTAGAAGGGCAGGGCACCAGGTAGAAGGGCAGGGCACCAGGTAGAAGGGCAGGGCACCAGGTAGAAGGACAGGGCGCCAGGTAGAAGGGCAGGGCACCAGGTAGAAGGGCAGGGCACCAGGTAGAAGGGCAGGGCACCAGTTAGAAAGGCAGGGCACCAGGTAGGAGGGCAGGGCACCAGGTAGAAGGACAGGGCACCAGGTAGAAGGGCAGGGCACCAGGTAGAAGGGCAGGGCACCAGGTAGGAGGGCAGGGCACCAGGTAGAAGGGCAGGGCACCAGGTAGAAGGGCAGGGCACCAGGTAGAAGGGCAGGGCACCAGGTAGGAGGACAGAGCACCAGGTAGGAGGGCAGGGCACCAGGTAGGAGAATATCTGTGTCCAATTTACCTAACATTCTGTGGGTAAATCTGCCATTACTCTTCTGTATGTTCATCTCATTTCATACTGTCACTATCATCTCTGTTAAATCCTATGACTGTATTGTTCATTGTGATCATGTCTCCTTTTTTTTCTAAGATTATTAGGTGCAGTCGATCCAGGTTTGATTCGAGAAAAGGGAAGGTAGCTAAAATACCCGGGATGTGACTCCTTCACCGGTAATTAAAGAATCCACGGTCTTGAAGAGCGGATTCTGCCCCATAGAACACATGGTTACCAGAAGCTATATCAGAGACACCACGTTTGTTTACCTCTCTCATCATACTATTGTTGTATACAGTACCAACAAGATGAAAAAATAAAACTGCAACACTTGGGTAGCTTAATTTTCCGAAACGTTTCGCCTACGCAGCAGGCTTATACAGTAGCATACAGAGGTATGTTGAAAATGGTATAAAACACCGACAAGTTGATGATTAAGACACATATGCATCAGTTGGGTATCTTTATTGTTGAAACGTTTCGCCTACACAGTAGACTTCTTCAGTCAAGTACAGAGACAGCAGCCTGTGTATTGTCTTAATTATCAGCATACAGAGGTGATTTACGATAATGTCTTTTTAATAAAGTGTCTTTTTTTCCTAAGTTATATCGTGAAGTTTTCTCTGGTACCGTAACTTGTGGTCTTCTCTTCTTCAGGAACTCCTCGAGTCACTGCAACGCTTTTTCTCTCACGCTTGCACCTGCTCTTGCAGTATATGAATCATTCTCTGGCGGGAAACTGCCATGTTTCTTGCATTTCAGGAACTCCAATCCGCTCATCCCTGTCTCTTACCCTACCTCTGTAACTTTCATAACACTACAGTGGATTCATTAGACATTATTTCTCGATCTTGCGATCATATTGTTTGTCTCCTGCGAAATTTCATCACCCTCATACCTAGGTGCCCCAACATACAAGGTTTTGTTACCACTATGTAACTACCACAGTATGGTAACAACACACTGCTGGTGTACCTAATTTTGTTGAATATTAAAAAAATCTAATTTACCTTTCAGTGACTCGTATATCCGCGGGCTGAAAAGCGCCTCACAGTTAGCAGCGTTGAAGATGGCTGGTGGTTGCTCCGTTTATAATGTTTTGATGAAGATCTTAATAGGCTCAAATAGAGGCTAAGGTGTTACTCTCAGCACTCATGGAAATATATTATTAGACCTCATAGTCTTTGCTGTATTCAGTTTAACAGCGACACCACCATCACCTTGCTTGTGTGGATTTCCTCTGGTGCGTGTTGTTCTATCTTGGTTCTTCTCTCTCAGTCATTATCACTGGTTTCTTAGCGTAGGTTTATCATCTTTCGTGAGTACGCCCGCCTGTCTTCTTCAGCACTGTCACTGGGTCGTCACAGTCATCTTCCTCACGTGGCAGTGAAGCAGTGATGGTTTTCTTTCATCTTGTGAGATAATGTATTTTCCCCCTGCCACTCAGCTTCATATCTTATCTTGACATAACGTATCCTTAAATGAATACAAGAGACAACACCGCTGGTGCAGCAAGTCACTACTCATCCTCAAATTATAAATTAACACTAGACGACGCAATAATAATCCAGGAAGGACCTACTCTGTATATCTGTTAATGGAGCATCGCTCACGCGGCCCGGTCTCAGACCAGGTTTCAGAAATTGGAAAGGAAATATTACACGACTAAGAACTGTTAAGAAACAATGAGGAAAGATAAGCAAGTAGATGATAAGATTTATCTGTCATCTTAAATTCCTGCAAAAACGTACAACAGGCTTCTGCTGGATAGTTGTTGTCTACCATCCTGCTACCTACACACGGTATCTTGGTGTCATGGAGGGCAATCTTTGTGTCATGAGTTGTCTACCATCCTACTACTATCACGTAGAATCTTAGTTTATAAGGGGAGAGGTGAGCTACTTCCTAACGGCAATCTTTGTGTCATGAGACATGTGCAGG
This sequence comes from Cherax quadricarinatus, assembly GCF_038502225.1. Lineage (NCBI taxonomy): Eukaryota > Metazoa > Arthropoda > Malacostraca > Decapoda > Parastacidae > Cherax > Cherax quadricarinatus. The sequence goes on along the minus strand of NC_091337.1, from coordinate 12,011,012 downwards.
TGAGTAACGGTGTGAGAGAAATGACACGTACCAGCGAGCGTTAGGTGGAGATGCAGGGATGATGATGAACGGAAGAGCATTATATTCGTGGGGAAACACTAAGCGCGTAAGGGTCACACAGCTCTGAGGACTTGGAGGTAATGAGATTTGAGCCGAAGACTGGAAGGGTAACTGTGATTCTTCCATGAAAAATCTTTCACCAGTATTAAGGTACGTTCTTGAAGGAAGGAGGAGGAACCAGGAGGTGGATCAAGGAGGCAGCGGAAGCAATAAATCATGGATACGTGATTAGGAAATTAATTTCAAATGGCAAGTCTTGCAGTTGCATTGATAGGAGCAGGTCTAGTACAAGGTTGATAGAAGCAGGTCTAGTACAAGGTTGATAGAAGCAGGTCTAGTACAAGGTTGATAGAAGCAGGTCTAGTACAAGGTTGATAGAAGCAGGACTAGTACAAGGTTGATAGAAGCAGGTCTAGTACAAGGTTGATAGAAGCAGGTCTAGTACAAGGTTGATAGGAGCAGGTCTAGTACAAGGTTGATAGAAGCAGGTCTAGTACAAGGTTGATAGAAGCAGGTCTAGTACAAGGTTGATAGAAGCAGGTCTAGTACAAGGTTGATAGAAGCAGGACTAGTACAAGGTTGATAGAAGCAGGTCTAGTACAAGGTTGATAGAAGCAGGTCTAGTACAAGGTTGATAGAAGCAGGTCTAGTACAAGGTTGATAGAAGCAGGTCTAGTACAAGGTTGATAGAAGCAGGTCTAGTACAAGGTTGATAGAAGCAGGTCTAGTACAAGGTTGATAGAAGCAGGTCTAGTACAAGGTTGATAGAAGCAGGTCTAGTACAAGGTTGATAGAAGCAGGTCTAGTACAAGGTTGATAGAAGCAGGTCTAGTACAAGGTTGATAGAAGCAGGTCTAGTACAAGGTTGATAGAAGCAGGTCTAGTACAAGGTTGATAGAAGCAGGTCTAGTACAAGGTTGATAGAAGCAGGTCTAGTACAAGGTTGATAGAAGCAGGTCTAGTTGATAGAAGCAGGTCTAGTACAAGGTTGATAGAAGCAGGTCTAGTACAAGGTTGATAGAAGCAGGTCTAGTACAAGGTTGATAGAAGCAGGTCTAGTACAAGGTTGATAGAAGCAGGTCTAGTACAAGGTTGATAGAAGCAGGTCTAGTACAAGGTTGATAGAAGCAGGTCTAGTACAAGGTTGATAGAAGCAGGTCTAGTACAAGGTTGATAGAAGCAGGTCTAGTACAAGGTTGATAGAAGCAGGTCTAGTACAAGGTTGATAGAAGCAGGTCTAGTACAAGGTTGATAGAAGCAGGTCTAGTACAAGGTTGATAGAAGCAGGTCTAGTACAAGGTTGATAGAAGCAGGTCTAGTACAAGGTTGATAGAAGCAGGTCTTGTACAAGGTTGATAGAAGCAGGTCTAGTACAAGGTTGATAGAAGCAGGTCTAGTACAAGGTTGATAGAAGCAGGTCTAGTACAAGGTTGATAGAAGCAGGTCTAGTACAAGGTTGATAGAAGCAGGTCTAGTACAAGGTTGATAGAAGCAGGTCTAGTACAAGGTTGATAGAAGCAGGTCTAGTACAAGGTTGATAGAAGCAGGTCTAGTACAAGGTTGATAGAAGCAGGTCTAGTACAAGGTTGATAGAAGCAGGTCTAGTACAAGGTTGATAGAAGCAGGTCTAGTACAAGGTTGATAGAAGCAGGTCTAGTACAAGGTTGATAGAAGCAGGTCTAGTACAAGGTTGATAGAAGCAGGTCTAGTACAAGGTTGATAGAAGCAGGTCTAGTACAAGGTTGATAGAAGCAGGTCTAGTACAAGGTTGATAGAAGCAGGTCTAGTACAAGGTTGATAGAAGCAGGTCTAGTACAAGGTTGATAGAAGCAGGTCTAGTACAAGGTTGATAGAAGCAGGTCTAGTACAAGGTTGATAGAAGCAGGTCTAGTACAAGGTTGATAGAAGCAGGTCTAGTACAAGGTTGATAGAAGCAGGTCTAGTACAAGGTTGATAGAAGCAGGTCTAGTACAAGGTTGATAGAAGCAGGTCTAGTACAAGGTTGATAGAAGCAGGTCTAGTACAAGGTTGATAGAAGCAGGTCTAGTACAAGGTTGATAGAAGCAGGTCTAGTACAAGGTTGATAGAAGCAGGTCTAGTACAAGGTTGATAGAAGCAGGTCTAGTACAAGGTTGATAGAAGCAGGTCTAGTACAAGGTTGATAGAAGCAGGTCTAGTACAAGGTTGATAGAAGCAGGTCTAGTACAAGGTTGATAGAAGCAGGTCTAGTACAAGGTTGATAGAAGCAGGTCTAGTACAAGGTTGATAGAAGCAGGTCTAGTACAAGGTTGATAGAAGCAGGTCTAGTACAAGGTTGATAGAAGCAGGTCTAGTACAAGGTTGATAGAAGCAGGTCTAGTACAAGGTTGATAGAAGCAGGTCTAGTACAAGGTTGATAGAAGCAGGTCTAGTACAAGGTTGATAGAAGCAGGTCTAGTACAAGGTTGATAGAAGCAGGTCTAGTACAAGGTTGATAGAAGCAGGTCTAGTACAAGGTTGATAGAAGCAGGTCTAGTACAAGGTTGATAGAAGCAGGTCTAGTACAAGGTTGATAGAAGCAGGTCTAGTACAAGGTTGATAGAAGCAGGTCTAGTACAAGGTTGATAGAAGCAGGTCTAGTACAAGGTTGATAGAAGCAGGTCTAGTACAAGGTTGATAGAAGCAGGTCTAGTACAAGGTTGATAGAAGCAGGTCTAGTACAAGGTTGATAGAAGCAGGTCTAGTACAAGGTTGATAGAAGCAGGTCTAGTACAAGGTTGATAGAAGCAGGTCTAGTACAAGGCTGATAGAGGCCTAGTACAAGGTTGAGTACAAGGTTGATAGAAGCAGGTCTAGTACAAGGTTGATAGAAGCAGGTCTTGTACAAGGTTGATAGAAGCAGGTCTTGTACAAGGTTGATAGAAGCAGGTCTAGTACAAGGCTGATAGAAGCACGTCTAGTACAAGGTTGATAGAAGCAGGTCTAGTACAAGGTTGATAGAAGCAGGTCTAGTACAAGGTTGATAGGAGCAGGCCTAGTACAAGGTTGATAGAAGCAGGTCTAGTACAAGGTTGATAGGAGCAGTACAAGTTGATAGAAGCTAGTACAAGGTTGATAGAAGCAGGACTAGTACAAGGTTGATAGAAGCAGGTCTAGTACAAGGTTGATAGAAGCAGGTCTAGTACAAGGTTGATAGAAGCAGGTCTAGTACAAGGTTGATAGAAGCAGGTCTAGTACAAGGTTGATAGAAGCAGGTCTAGTACAAGGTTGATAGAAGCAGGTCTAGTACAAGGTTGATAGAAGCAGGTCTAGTACAAGGTTGATAGAAGCAGGTCTAGTACAAGGTTGATAGAAGCAGGTCTAGTACAAGGTTGATAGAAGCAGGTCTAGTACAAGGTTGATAGAAGCAGGTCTAGTACAAGGTTGATAGAAGCAGGTCTAGTACAAGGTTGATAGAAGCAGGTCTAGTACAAGGTTGATAGAAGCAGGTCTAGTACAAGGTTGATAGAAGCAGGTCTAGTACAAGGTTGATAGAAGCAGGTCTAGTACAAGGTTGATAGAAGCAGGTCTAGCAGGTTGATAGAAGCAGGTCTAGTACAAGGTTGATAGAAGCAGGTCTAGTACAAGGTTGATAGAAGCAGGTCTAGTACAAGGTTGATAGAAGCAGGTCTAGTACAAGGTTGATAGAAGCAGGTCTAGTACAAGGTTGATAGAAGCAGGTCTAGTACAAGGTTGATAGAAGCAGGTCTAGTACAAGGTTGATAGAAGCAGGTCTAGTACAAGGTTGATAGAAGCAGGTCTAGTACAAGGTTGATAGAAGCAGGTCTAGTACAAGGTTGATAGAAGCAGGTCTAGTACAAGGTTGATAGAAGCAGGTCTAGTACAAGGTTGATAGAAGCAGGTCTAGTACAAGGTTGATAGAAGCAGGTCTAGTACAAGGTTGATAGAAGCAGGTCTAGTACAAGGTTGATAGAAGCAGGTCTAGTACAAGGTTGATAGAAGCAGGTCTAGTACAAGGTTGATAGAAGCAGGTCTAGTACAAGGTTGATAGAAGCAGGTCTAGTACAAGGTTGATAGAAGCAGGTCTAGTACAAGGTTGATAGAAGCAGGTCTAGTACAAGGTTGATAGAAGCAGGTCTAGTACAAGGTTGATAGAAGCAGGTCTAGTACAAGGTTGATAGAAGCAGGTCTAGTACAAGGTTGATAGAAGCAGGTCTAGTACAAGGTTGATAGAAGCAGGTCTAGTACAAGGTTGATAGAAGCAGTACAAGGTTGTCAGGTAGTACAAGGTTGATAGAAGCAGGTCTAGTACAAGGTTGATAGAAGCAGGTCTAGTACAAGGTTGATAGAAGCAGGTCTAGTACAAGGTTGATAGAAGCAGGTCTAGTACAAGGTTGATAGAAGCAGGTCTAGTACAAGGTTGATAGAAGCAGGTCTAGTACAAGGTTGATAGAAGCAGGTCTAGTACAAGGTTGATAGAAGCAGGTCTAGTACAAGGTTGATAGAAGCAGGTCTAGTACAAGGTTGATAGAAGCAGGTCTAGTACAAGGTTGATAGAAGCAGGTCTAGTACAAGGTTGATAGAAGCAGGTCTAGTACAAGGTTGATAGAAGCAGGTCTAGTACAAGGTTGATAGAAGCAGGTCTAGTACAAGGTTGATAGAAGCAGGTCTAGTACAAGGTTGATAGAAGCAGGTCTAGTACAAGGTTGATAGAAGCAGGTCTAGTACAAGGTTGATAGAAGCAGGTACAAGGTCTAGTACAAGGTTGATAGAAGCAGGTCTAGTACAAGGTTGATAGAAGCAGGTCTAGTACAAGGTTGATAGAAGCAGGTCTAGTACAAGGTTGATAGAAGCAGGTCTAGTACAAGGTTGATAGAAGCAGGTCTAGTACAAGGTTGATAGAAGCAGGTCTAGTACAAGGTTGATAGAAGCAGGTCTAGCACAAGGTTGATAGAAGCAGGTCTAGTACAAGGTTGATAGAAGCAGGTCTAGTACAAGGTTGATAGAAGGTCTAGTACAAGGTTGATAGAAGCTAGTACAAGGTTGATAGAAGCAGGTCTAGTACAAGGTTGATAGAAGCAGGTCTAGTACAAGGTTGATAGAAGCAGGTCTAGTACAAGGTTGATAGAAGCAGGTCTAGTACAAGGTTGATAGAAGCAGGTCTAGTACAAGGTTGATAGAAGCAGGTCTAGTACAAGGTTGATAGAAGCAGGTCTAGTACAAGGTTGATAGAAGCAGGTCTAGTACAAGGTTGATAGAAGCAGGTCTAGTACAAGGTTGATAGAAGCAGGTCTAGTACAAGGTTGATAGAAGCAGGTCTAGTACAAGGTTGATAGAAGCAGGTCTAGTACAAGGTTGATAGAAGCAGGTCTAGTACAAGGTTGATAGAAGCAGGTCTAGTACAAGGTTGATAGAAGCAGGTCTAGTACAAGGTTGATAGAAGCAGGTCTAGTACAAGGTTGATAGAAGCAGGTCTAGTACAAGGTTGATAGAAGCAGGTCTAGTACAAGGTTGATAGAAGCAGGTTGATAGAAGCAGGTCTAGTACAAGGTTGATAGAAGCAGGTCTAGTACAAGGTTGATAGAAGCAGGTCTAGTACAAGGTTGATAGAAGCAGGTCTAGTACAAGGTTGATAGAAGCAGGTCTAGTACAAGGTTGATAGAAGCAGGTCTAGTACAAGGTTGATAGAAGCAGGTCTAGTACAAGGTTGATAGAAGCAGGTCTAGTACAAGGTTGATAGAAGCAGGTCTAGTACAAGGTTGATAGAAGCAGGTCTAGTACAAGGTTGATAGAAGCAGGTCTAGTACAAGGTTGATAGAAGCAGGTCTAGTACAAGGTTGATAGAAGCAGGTCTAGTACAAGGTTGATAGAAGCAGGTCTAGTACAAGGTTGATAGAAGCAGGTCTAGTACAAGGTTGATAGAAGCAGGTCTAGTACAAGGTTGAGTACAAGGTTGATAGAAGCAGGTCTAGTACAAGGTTGATAGAAGCAGGTCTAGTACAAGGTTGATAGAAGCAGGTCTAGTACAAGGTTGATAGAAGCAGGTCTAGTACAAGGTTGATAGAAGCAGGTCTAGTACAAGGTTGATAGAAGCAGGTCTAGTACAAGGTTGATAGAAGCAGGTCTAGTACAAGGTTGATAGAAGCAGGTCTAGTACAAGGTTGATAGAAGCAGGTCTAGTACAAGGTTGATAGAAGCAGGTCTAGTACAAGGTTGATAGAAGCAGGTCTAGTACAAGGTTGATAGAAGCAGGTCTAGTACAAGGTTGATAGAAGCAGGTCTAGTACAAGGTTGATAGAAGCAGGTCTAGTACAAGGTTGATAGAAGCAGGTCTAGTACAAGGTTGATAGAAGCAGGTCTAGTACAAGGTTGATAGAAGCAGGTCTAGTACAAGGTTGATAGAAGCAGGTCTAGTACAAGGTTGATAGAAGCAGGTCTAGTACAAGGTTGATAGAAGCAGGTCTAGTACAAGGTTGATAGAAGCAGGTCTAGTACAAGGTTGATAGAAGCAGGTCTAGTACAAGGTTGATAGAAGCAGGTCTAGTACAAGGTTGATAGAAGCAGGTCTAGTACAAGGTTGATAGAAGCAGGTCTAGTACAAGGTTGATAGAAGCAGGTCTAGTACAAGGTTGATAGAAGCAGGTCTAGTACAAGGTTGATAGAAGCAGGTCTAGTACAAGGTTGATAGAAGCAGGTCTAGTACAAGGTTGATAGAAGCAGGTCTAGTACAAGGTTGATAGAAGCAGGTCTAGTACAAGGTTGATAGAAGCAGGTCTAGTACAAGGTTGATAGAAGCAGGTCTAGTACAAGGTTGATAGAAGCAGGTCTAGTACAAGGTTGATAGAAGCAGGTCTAGTACAAGGTTGATAGAAGCAGGTCTAGTACAAGGTTGATAGAAGCAGGTCTAGTACAAGGTTGATAGAAGCAGGTCTAGTACAAGGTTGATAGAAGCAGGTCTAGTACAAGGTTGATAGAAGCAGGTCTAGTACAAGGTTGATAGAAGCAGGTCTAGTACAAGGTTGATAGAAGCAGGTCTAGTACAAGGTTGATAGAAGCAGGTCTAGTACAAGGTTGATAGAAGCAGGTCTAGTACAAGGTTGATAGAAGCAGGTCTAGTACAAGGTTGATAGAAGCAGGTCTAGTACAAGGTTGATAGAAGCAGGTCTAGTACAAGGTTGATAGAAGCAGGTCTAGTACAAGGTTGATAGAAGCAGGTCTAGTACAAGGTTGATAGGAGCAGGCCTAGTACAAGGTTGATAGAAGCAGGTCTAGTACAAGGTTGATAGGAGCAGGCCTAGTACAAGGTTGATAGAAGCAGGTCTAGTACAAGGTTGATAGAAGCAGGTCTAGTACAAGGTTGATAGAAGCAGGTCTAGTACAAGGTTGATAGAAGCAGGTCTAGTACAAGGTTGATAGAAGCAGGTCTAGTACAAGGTTGATAGAAGCAGGTCTAGTACAAGGTTGATAGAAGCAGGTCTAGTACAAGGTTGATAGAAGCAGGTCTAGTACAAGGTTGATAGGAGCAGGCCTAGTACAAGGTTGATAGAAGCAGGTCTAGTACAAGGTTGATAGGAGCAGGCCTAGTACAAGGTTGATAGAAGCAGGTCTAGTACAAGGTTGATAGAAGCAGGTCTAGTACAAGGTTGATAGAAGCAGGTCTAGTACAAGGTTGATAGAAGCAGGTCTAGTACAAGGTTGATAGAAGCAGGTCTAGTACAAGGTTGATAGAAGCAGGTCTAGTACAAGGTTGATAGAAGCAGGTCTAGTACAAGGTTGATAGAAGCAGGTCTAGTACAAGGTTGATAGAAGCAGGTCTAGTACAAGGTTGATAGAAGCAGGTCTAGTACAAGGTTGATAGAAGCAGGTCTAGTACAAGGTTGATAGAAGCAGGTCTAGTACAAGGTTGATAGAAGCAGGTCTAGTACAAGGTTGATAGAAGCAGGTCTAGTACAAGGTTGATAGAAGCAGGTCTAGTACAAGGTTGATAGAAGCAGGTCTAGTACAAGGTTGATAGAAGCAGGTCTAGTACAAGGTTGATAGAAGCAGGTCTAGTACAAGGTTGATAGAAGCAGGTCTAGTACAAGGTTGATAGAAGCAGGTCTAGTACAAGGTTGATAGGAGCAGGCCTAGTACAAGGTTGATAGAAGCAGGTCTAGTACAAGGTTGATAGAAGCAGGTCTAGTACAAGGTTGATAGAAGCAGGTCTAGTACAAGGTTGATAGAAGCAGGTCTAGTACAAGGTTGATAGGAGCAGGTCTAGTACAAGGTTGATAGAAGCAGGTCTAGTACAAGGTTGATGGGAGCAGGCCTAGTACAAGGTTGATAGAAGCAGGTCTAGTACAAGGTTGATAGGAGCAGGCCTAGTACAAGGTTGATAGAAGCAGGTCTAGTACAAGGTTGATAGAAGCAGGTCTAGTACAAGGTTGATAGAAGCAGGTCTAGTACAAGGTTGATAGAAGCAGGTCTAGTACAAGGTTGATAGAAGCAGATCTAGTACAAGGTTGATAGAAGCAGGTCTAGTACAAGGTTGATAGGAGCAGGTCTAGTACAAGGTTGATAGAAGCAGGTCTAGTACAAGGTTGATAGAAGCAGGTCTAGTACAAGGTTGATAGAAGCAGGTCTAGTACAAGGTTGATAGAAGCAGGTCTAGTACAAGGTTGATAGAAGCAGGTCTAGTACAAGGTTGATAGAAGCAGGTCTAGTACAAGGTTGATAGAAGCAGGTCTAGTACAAGGTTGATAGAAGCAGGTCTAGTACAAGGTTGATAGAAGCAGGTCTAGTACAAGGTTGATAGAAGCAGGTCTAGTACAAGGTTGATAGAAGCAGGTCTAGTACAAGGTTGATAGAAGCAGGTCTAGTACAAGGTTGATAGAAGCAGGTCTAGTACAAGGTTGATAGAAGCAGGTCTAGTACAAGGTTGATAGAAGCAGGCCTAGTACAAGGTTGATAGAAGCAGGTCTAGTACAAGGTTGATAGGAGCAGGCCTAGTACAAGGTTGATAGGAGCAGGTCTAGTACAAGGTTGATAGAAGCAGGTCTAGTACAAGGTTGATAGAAGCAGGTCTAGTACAAGGTTGATAGAAGCAGGTCTAGTACAAGGTTGATAGAAGCAGGTCTAGTACAAGGTTGATAGAAGCAGGTCTAGTACAAGGTTGATAGAAGCAGGTCTAGTACAAGGTTGATAGAAGCAGGTCTAGTACAAGGTTGATAGAAGCAGGTCTAGTACAAGGTTGATAGAAGCAGGTCTAGTACAAGGTTGATAGAAGCAGGTCTAGTACAAGGTTGATAGAAGCAGGTCTAGTACAAGGTTGATAGAAGCAGGTCTAGTACAAGGTTGATAGAAGCAGGTCTAGTACAAGGTTGATAGAAGCAGGTCTAGTACAAGGTTGATAGAAGCAGGTCTAGTACAAGGTTGATAGAAGCAGGTCTAGTACAAGGTTGATAGAAGCAGGTCTAGTACAAGGTTGATAGAAGCAGGTCTAGTACAAGGTTGATAGAAGCAGGTCTAGTACAAGGTTGATAGAAGCAGGTCTAGTACAAGGTTGATAGAAGCAGGTCTAGTACAAGGTTGATAGAAGCAGGTCTAGTACAAGGTTGATAGAAGCAGGTCTAGTACAAGGTTGATAGAAGCAGGTCTAGTACAAGGTTGATAGAAGCAGGTCTAGTACAAGGTTGATAGAAGCAGGTCTAGTACAAGGTTGATAGAAGCAGGTCTAGTACAAGGTTGATAGAAGCAGGTCTAGTACAAGGTTGATAGAAGCAGGTCTAGTACAAGGTTGATAGAAGCAGGTCTAGTACAAGGTTGATAGAAGCAGGTCTAGTACAAGGTTGATAGAAGCAGGTCTAGTACAAGGTTGATAGAAGCAGGTCTAGTACAAGGTTGATAGAAGCAGGTCTAGTACAAGGTTGATAGAAGCAGGTCTAGTACAAGGTTGATAGAAGCAGGTCTAGTACAAGGTTGATAGAAGCAGGTCTAGTACAAGGTTGATAGAAGCAGGTCTAGTACAAGGTTGATAGAAGTAGGTCTAGTACAAAGTTGATAGAAGCAGGTCTAGTACAAGGTTGATAGAAGCAGGTCTAGTACAAGGTTGATAGAAGCAGGTCTAGTACAAGGTTGATAGAAGCAGGTCTAGTACAAGGTTGATAGAAGCAGGTCTAGTACAAGGTTGATAGAAGCAGGTCTAGTACAAGGTTGATAGAAGCAGGTCTAGTACAAGGTTGATAGAAGCAGGTCTAGTACAAGGTTGATAGAAGCAGGTCTAGTACAAGGTTGATAGAAGCAGGTCTAGTACAAGGTTGATAGAAGCAGGTCTAGTACAAGGTTGATAGAAGCAGGTCTTGTACAAGGTTGATAGAAGCAGGTCTTGTACAAGGTTGATAGAAGCAGGTCTAGTACAAGGTTGATAGAAGCAGGTCTAGTACAAGGTTGATAGAAGCAGGTCTAGTACAAGGTTGATAGAAGCAGGTCTAGTACAAGGTTGATAGAAGCAGGTCTAGTACAAGGTTGATAGAAGCAGGTCTAGTACAAGGTTGATAGAAGCAGGTCTAGTACAAGGTTGATAGAAGCAGGTCTAGTACAAGGTTGATAGAAGCAGGTCTAGTACAAGGTTGATAGAAGCAGGTCTAGTACAAGGTTGATAGAAGCAGGTCTAGTACAAGGTTGATAGAAGCAGGTCTAGTACAAGGTTGATAGAAGCAGGTCTAGTACAAGGTTGATAGAAGCAGGTCTAGTACAAGGTTGATAGAAGCAGGTCTAGTACAAGGTTGATAGAAGCAGGTCTAGTACAAGGTTGATAGAAGCAGGTCTAGTACAAGGTTGATAGAAGCAGGTCTAGTACAAGGTTGATAGAAGCAGGTCTAGTACAAGGTTGATAGAAGCAGGTCTAGTACAAGGTTGATAGAAGCAGGTCTAGTACAAGGTTGATAGAAGCAGGTCTAGTACAAGGTTGATAGAAGCAGGTCTAGTACAAGGGTGATAGAAGCAGGTCTAGTACAAGGTTGATAGAAGCAGGTCTAGTACAAGGTTGATAGAAGCAGGTCTAGTACAAGGTTGATAGAAGCAGGTCTAGTACAAGGTTGATAGAAGCAGGTCTAGTACAAGGTTGATAGAAGCAGGTCTAGTACAAGGTTGATAGAAGCAGGTCTAGTACAAGGTTGATAGAAGCAGGTCTAGTACAAGGTTGATAGAAGCAGGTCTAGTACAAGGGTGATAGAAGCAGGTCTAGTACAAGGTTGATAGAAGCAGGTCTAGTACAAGGTTGATAGAAGCAGGCCTAGTACAAGGTTGATATTATTATTATAATCAAGGGGGAAGCGCTAAACCCGGAGGATTATACAGCGCCTGGGGGGGGGGATATGTGGAAGGCATTCAGGCTTAATTCGGGGAACTGGAGCACAGATCCAATTCCCTAAATCAAGAGCCCCTCACCAACATCAAGGAACCTTCCTTGAGGGGACAAGGTTGATAGAAGCAGGTCTAGTACAAGGTTGATAGAAGCAGGTCTAGTACAAGGTTGATAGAAGCAGGTCTAGTACAAGGTTGATAGAAGCAGGTCTAGTACAAGGTTGATAGAAGCAGGTCTAGTACAAGGTTGATAGAAGCAGGCCTAGTACAAGGTTGATAGAAGCAGGTCTAGTACAAGGTTGATAGAAGCAGGTCTAGTACAAGGTTGATAGAAGCAGGTCTAGTACAAGGTTGATAGAAGCAGGTCTAGTACAAGATTGATAGAAGCAGGTCTAGTACAAGGTTGATAGAAGCAGGTCTAGTACAAGGTTGATAGAAGCAGGTCTAGTACAAGGTTGATAGAAGCAGGTCTAGTACAAGGTTGATAGAAGCAGGCCTAGTACAAGGTTGATAGAAGCAGGCCTAGTACAAGGTTGATAGAAGCAGGTCTAGTACAAGGTTGATAGAAGCAGGTCTAGTACAAGGTTGATAGAAGCAGGTCTAGTACAAGGTTGATAGAAGCAGGTCTAGTACAAGGTTGATAGAAGCAGGTCTAGTACAAGGTTGATAGAAGCAGGTCTAGTACAAGGTTGATAGAAGCAGGTCTAGTACAAGGTTGATAGAAGCAGGTCTAGTACAAGGTTTTAATTTCTTTGGTTTGAACGTCACAGTGGGAGATTTTGTGCGCACCTGGACGCACATGCATTGTACCAGGGCGCACACACATTGTACCAGGGCGCACACACATTGTACCAGGGCGCACACACATTGTACCAGGGCGCACACACATTGTACCAGGGCGCACACACATTGTACCAGGGTGCACACACATTGTACCAGGGTGCACACACATTGTACCAGGGTGCACACACATTGTACCAGGGCGCACACACATTGTACCAGGGCGCACACACATTATACCAGGGCGCACACACATTGTACCAGGGTGCACACACATTGTACCAGGGTGCACACACATTGTACCAGGGTGCACACACATTGTACCAGGGTGCACACACATTGTACCAGGGCGCACACACATTGTACCAGGGTGCACACACATTGTACCAGGGTGTACACACATTGTACCAGGGTGCACACACATTGTACCAGGGTGCACACACATTGTACCAGGGTGCACACACATTGTACCAGGGTGCACACACATTGTACCAGGGCGCACACACATTGTACCAGGGTGCACACACATTGTACCAGGGTGCACACACATTGTACCAGGGTGCACACACATTGTACCAGGGCGCACACACATTGTACCAGGGCGCACACACATTGTACCAGGGCGCACACACATTGTACCAGGGTGCACACACATTGTACCAGGGTGTACACACATTGTACCAGGGTGCACACACATTGTACCAGGGTGCACACACATTGTACCAGGGTGCACACACATTGTACCAGGGTGCACACACATTGTACCAGGGTGCACACACATTGTACCAGGGTGCACACACATTGTACCAGGGCGCACACACATTGTACCAGGGTGCACACACATTGTACCAGGGTGCACACACATTGTACCAGGGCACGCACACATTGTACCAGGGTGCACACACATTGTACCAGGGTGCACACACATTGTACCAGGGCACGCACACATTGTACCAGGGCACGCACACACATCGGCCGGGTACACAACAGTGCTGTAATAAAGACCACAACGGTACACTACCGGAAGTAGTTACGCTCAATTCAGTATAATCAAGACTGTTGATGTAAAGCATTAATAGTGTCTTGTGTGTTTCTTTGTCTTACCACATGATGCTAACAGGTACATCTTCCTTCCCTACTTACCTCTCTCCGTACCTCCCTCCTTCCCTCCCTCCCTCCTTACCTACCTACCTACCTACCTTCCTCTCCCTTCCTCCCTCCCACAATATCACAGTACCACAGTACCACAGTACCACAGTACTACAGTACCACAGTACCACAGCACCATAGTACCACAGTACCACAGTACCACTGTACCACAGTACCACAGTACCACAGTACCACAGTACCACTGTACCACAGTACCACAGTACCACAGTACCACAGTACCACAGTACTACAGTACCACAGTACCACAGTACCACAGTACCACAGTACTTCCTTGATTACATTACTGTCTACATCAGTTACATTTCCAGTCACTGTTATATTCCTGACCTCAGTAACACCTAACTCAAAAATAATTCTTATTAATCATAACGCTCCATGTAATTATTATAATTATCATAAAGAAACATTCCTCTTCTTCTTACGTAAGCTATAATGTTAAGCTGCAGATCAACACTCAACACAATGTTAACTAATCCAGCCTTATTGTGTGTGTGTATGTGTGTATATATATATATATATATATATATATATATATATATATATATATATATATATATATATATATATATATATATATATATTATATATATTGGACCCTCGAATTTAGTCCTGCCTTTTCTGTATGCAAAACTATTTTTATTATCTATAAAATGTATTTTTTGTTAATATTTCCCCTAGGAAATAATGTAAATCCAATTAAACCATTCCAGACACCCAAAAATATTAAAAAAAATACATTTTATAGATAATAAAAATAGTTTTGCATACAGAAAAGGCAGGACTAAATTCGAGGGTCCACACACACACACACACACACATACACACACACACACACATATATATATATATATATATATATATATATATATATATATATATATATATATATATATATATATATATATATATATATATATATATATATATATATATATCTTACAAGTACATATGCAAAATAAGGAGGAAAGTATAAATCATGAGAGAATTCTGCCCCGACAAATAAAAGGAACGAGGTATGTCAAGGAACAGGAAATGGCGAGAGAAAACGGGAAGTCACATTCCTGGACGACTTTCCAAAAATTACCTGCCCTCTAGTTATTGTGAAGGAAGAACAGAGGAGAGAAAGGAGGAGGGGAGGTGGAAAAGAGATGGAGAATTGAACTGAATGGATGTAAATAGAGAGTTAGCAGTACTGGTGAGGGTAACAAGGTGAGAATAACACATAAATACAGAGTAGGAGAAGACAGAGGAAGTAGAGGAGTAGGGAGAGAAGTGGAGGTATTAAACATAGATTATCAGAATGTCGGCTGAAGACGAAATCTAGGAGGGACGGAGAAAGGGAGAGAGAGAGAGGTAGGAAGGGAGAAAGGGAGGTGGGAAAGGAGGGAGAAATTCTGTAAGAATCAAGCGAAGACACTAATATCTGAACATTACCGAACCATCTCCGAAGAACTCCCAAAAAGTATTACAAAATAAATTCTCACCCTTCATATCCACTATATGTATGTACTCAAACTACGTGTACTCTAGGGTGGGTCCTGCGTAGCACGCAGAGTACGTTATAGTTTATATAGCGATCATCATACAACCACTCCCTGAATTCCCTCTGGTGCAGCCAAACTGGTAGTCATGTGGTTGTTGGGGCCCCCAGCCGCGCTGTGTGGCTCCTAAGTCAGGGTGAGCAGGTTGACTCCAGCTGAATTGAAGTTATAATTATACCCCTGGCTGGAGTCAGTTTCTCACTAGCCGGCTGATTATAAATAGTATCTCTCGTATGAGTTATAAGTCAATAGCGGTGAGTGACCTCACTTTGCTCTCTCAGCATTACTCTCATGTGTGGTTTGTTGTTGTTCTCATGGCAGTTATCATGCTGACGTTGTCATTATTTTGACGTTGCTGTTGGTGATTTTTATTGTGACGTCATCAGAACTTGAAGGTATTTGACTCCAACCAAGAATTATAATTGCTGTTGTTGTTGTTATTATTATTATTATTATTATTATTATTATTATTATTATTATTATTATCATCATCATCATCATCATCATCATAACTATGTGCTAAACCCACAAGGTTCATACAGTTCCACCAAGGAAAATATCTTTGCGTCTTTTTCAAAATAAAGGTCTTTTTTGGGGAGGACCAGGAGCCCAGAGACCACCCTGCAATACACCGCTGGCGTGAACAGCCTGGGTTATGCTGTTAATGGGTCTCATTACTCGGTAAAAGTAATTTCTCAGATAAAAACATAATGACAGGAGAGAGGCGGAAGTATGGTGAGTAGCGTCGCCCATATGGCTAAGAAAATTCCAGGAGCTACAGCCCAACAACAACACAATTTAGAGGAGTGTTGTGTCGAGGAGCTTAATGTGAGAATCTGGTGACCAAGAGCCCAGGAGCTATATAGGTACAGGCAGGTTGGGCAGGACGGATCCTGGCCTGGGTCTTCTCCAAGGAGTGACTCAACAGTACACTAACACAGGTAGGAGTGTGTCAGTTATCTTGTGACCGGGAACCCAGGGGCTATAGCTCAACTGCAGCACAGATGATTCAAGAGAGAGAGGCGTCAGCATCCTGGTATCAGTTTCCTGTACACATAACTCTGCCAGCATCTCCCCCTCCCCCTCCTCCTCCTCCTCCTCCTCCCAGCGCCACCTAGCAACATCATTACCTCCAGTACTTAGGCAGTTAAAGGGGTCGTCCCAATTACCTGACATGTTATCTAACCTACCAAGTATAACCTTTGTCTTGCCTCCAGGAAAACACCAGCACTCTCTGTCCTACAATGCTGTGCCCATGTATATATATATATATATATATATATATATATATATATATATATATATATATATATATATATATATATATATATATATATATATATATATATATATATATATATATATATATATATATATATGGTATAAACCTTGGTATATATATATAATGTCTGAGTGACTGGGGAATGTTTGAGCCACAGCTTGGGTACTTGTGTAGCAACGATCGCTTTATATGTTACGGTGTACCAAAGCAACAAGATGAATAAGAGGCATGTATAACACTTGGGTATCTTTAATGTGAAGACGTTTCGCCAACCAGTGGCTTTATAAGTCTTTACTTCTTCCAATGTCTGCAACAGATTCATTAAGGCTGAGGGACTGATCACCTAAAACTGCTTCGTGTCTCCCACCGTCTGCAATATTATTTTTCTCTATTGGGTTAATAAACCAACTAGTTGGTGAAACATCACAGTAAGGATACCCAGGTGTAGCACATGTCTCAGTGGAAGACCTCGGTCAGATAACTTAAAAACTCCAGCTGCAGGTCATCATACGACTAAAGACCAGCATCAGGAAAGACTTGTCCTGTTTCCTGGCATACCTACCTAACCCAACATGTCTCTTATTCACCAACGAATGTTTTTCCCGAAACAAGTCAAGTGAAAATTAATTCTTGTAATAACTCAACTTAAACATTCCGAAATCAATACAGGTCATTGTTTTTAAAAAAATACCCAGGAGCAGCATCCTCCCCCATCCCAAACCTTTTAACCTAGCGTGGACACATAGTGTTGGTTCCTGGCTTCTTGCAGCTTGTCTTACTCACTCTAGAAAACGTGAAGTGTGTTTGCTTCCACGACCTGCTCACCCAGATAGTTACACGCTCTCACTAACTTTCCTAATATCTCTGTGACTCATGAGGGTTTACAGCTTCCTTGTATGTACTTTTCTTCCTGCAGTTTAACGAGCACTATGTACCCCTGCTAATCCCTTTGCGGCCTTATTCCTCGGCCTTTTGTGTGTCTACATGCTCTTGCAGGATCCTCTACAAGATGGATAAGGAGGTGCGCAGTAAACTAGCCACTACCGTCCACAGGATGGACATGGTGTGCACAATAAACTAGCTAACTAGCCACTACTGTCCACAGGATGAATATGAGGTGCATAATAAACTAGGCACCTGGAAGGAATAATCCATTAAAAGGTCATTTGTACCCGTGCACAAAAACGTGTGTGTGTCTGTGTGTGCACCCCGGGGCACAGAGAGCACGGAAGCTGGTTTCCAGAAGTGTTTAAGTACTCTCTTTCCTGAGAGATTTCTTTTTGCCCTCCAGTCCTCCTCTCAGCTTCAGTAACTTCTTCCAGTCCTCTCAGCTTTAGTAACTTTTTCCAGTCCTCTCAGCTTCAGTAACTTCTTCCAGTCCTCTCAGCTTCAGTAACTACTTCCAATCCTCACAGCTTCAGTAACGTCTTCCAGTCCTCTCAGCTTCAGTAACTACCTCCAGTCCTCTCAGCTTCAGTAACTTCTTCCAGTCCTCTCAGCTTCAGTAACTTCTTCCAGTCCTCTCAGCTTCAGTAACTTTTTCCAGTCCTCTCAGCTTCAGTAACTTCTCCCAGTCCTCTCAGCTTCAGTAACTTCTTCCAATCCTCACAGCTTCAGTAACGTCTTCCAGTCCTCTCAGCTTCAGTAACTTCTTCCAGTCCTCACAGCTTCAGTAACTTCTTCCAGTCCTCTCAGCTTCAGTAACGTCTTCCAGTCCTCTCAGCTTCAGTAACTTCTTCCAGTCCTCTCAGCTTCAGTAACTTCTTCCAGTCCTCTCAGCTTCAGTAACTTCTTCCAGTCCTCTCAGCTTCAGTAACTTTTTCCAGTCCTCTCAGCTTCAGTAACTTCTCCCAGTCCTCTCAGCTTCAGTAACTTCTTCCAATCCTCACAGCTTCAGTAACGTCTTCCAGTCCTCTCAGCTTCAGTAACTACCTCCAGTCCTCTCAGCTTCAGTAACTTCTTCCAATCCTCACAGCTTCAGTAACGTCTTCCAGTCCTCTCAGCTTCAGTAACTTCTTCCAATCCTCACAGCTTCAGTAACGTCTTCCAGTCCTCTCAGCTTCAGTAACTTCTTCCAGTCCTCTCAGCTTCAGTAACGTCTTCCAGTCCTCTCAGCTTCAGTAACTTCTTCCAGTCCTCTCAGCTTCAGTAACTTCTTCCAGTCCTCTCAGCTTCAGTAACTTCTTCCAGTCCTCTCAGCTTCAGTAACTTCTTCCAGTCCTCTCAGCTTCAGTAACGTCTTCCAGTCCTCTCAGCTTCAGTAACTTCTTCCAGTCCTCTCAGCTTCAGTAACTTCTTCCAGTCCTCTCAGCTTCAGTAACTTCTTCCAGTCCTCTCAGCTTCAGTAACTTCTTCCAATCCTCACAGCTTCAGTAACGTCTTCCAGTCCTCTCAGCTTCAGTAACTTCTTCCAATCCTCACAGCTTCAGTAACGTCTTCCAGTCCTCTCAGCTTCAGTAACTACCTCCAGTCCTCTCAGCTTCAGTAACTTCTTCCAATCCTCACAGCTTCAGTAACGTCTTCCAGTCCTCTCAGCTTCAGTAACTTCTTCCAATCCTCACAGCTTCAGTAACGTCTTCCAGTCCTCTCAGCTTCAGTAACTTCTTCCAATCCTCACAGCTTCAGTAACGTCTTCCAGTCCTCTCAGCTTCAGTAACTTCTTCCAGTCCTCTCAGCTTCAGTAACGTCTTCCAGTCCTCTCAGCTTCAGTAACTTCTTCCAGTCCTCTCAGCTTCAGTAACTTCTTCCAGTCCTCTCAGCTTCAGTAACTTCTTCCAGTCCTCTCAGCTTCAGTAACTTCTTCCAGTCCTCTCAGCTTCAGTAACTTCTTCCAGTCCTCTCAGCTTCAGTAACGTCTTCCAGTCCTCTCAGCTTCAGTAACTTCTTCCAGTCCTCTCAGCTTCAGTAACTTCTTCCAGTCCTCTCAGCTTCAGTAACTTCTTCCAGTCCTCTCAGCTTCAGTAACTTCTTCCAGTCCTCTCAGCTTCAGTAACTTCTTCCAGTCCTCTCAGCTTCAGTAACGTCTTCCAGTCCTCTCAGCTTCAGTAACTTCTTCCAGTCCTCTCAGCTTCAGTAACTTCTTCCAGTCCTCTCAGCTTCAGTAACGTCTTCCAGTCCTCTCAGCTTCAGTAACTTCTTCCAGTCCTCTCAGCTTCAGTAACTTCTTCCAGTCCTCTCAGCTTCAGTAACTTCTTCCAGTCCTCTCAGCTTCAGTAACTTCTTCCAGTCCTCACAGCTTCAGTAACTTCTTCCAGTCCTCTCAGCTTCAGTAACGTCTTCCAGTCCTCTCAGCTTCAGTAACTTCTTCCAGTCCTCTCAGCTTCAGTAACTTCTTCCAGTCCTCTCAGCTTCAGTAACTTCTTCCAGTCCTCTCAGCTTCAGTAACTTCTTCCAATCCTCACAGCTTAAGTAACGTCTTCCAGTCCTCTCAGCTTCAGTAACTTCTTCCAGTCCTCTCAGCTTCAGTAACGTCTTCCAGTCCTCTCAGCTTCAGTAACTTCTTCCAGTCCTCTCAGCTTCAGTAACTTCTTCCAATCCTCACAGCTTCAGTAACGTCTTCCAGTCCTCTCAGCTTCAGTAACTTCTTCCAGTCCTCTCAGCTTCAGTAACTTCTTCCAGTCCTCTCAGCTTCAGTAACTTCTTCCAGTCCTCTCAGCTTCAGTAACTTCTTCCAGTCCTCTCAGCTTCAGTAACTTCTTCCAGTCCTCTCAGCTTCAGTAACTTCTTCCAGTCCTCTCAGCTTCAGTAACTTCTTCCAGTCCTCTCAGCTTCAGTAACTTCTTCCAGTCCTCTCAGCTTCAGTAACGTCTTCCAGTCCTCTCAGCTTCAGTAACTTCTTCCAGTCCTCTCAGCTTCAGTAACTTCTTCCAGTCCTCTCAGCTTCAGTAACTTCTTCCAGTCCTCTCAGCTTCAGTAACTTCTTCCAGTCCTCTCAGCTTCAGTAACTTCTTCCAGTCCTCTCAGCTTCAGTAACTTCTTCCAGTCCTCTCAGCTTCAGTAACTTCTTCCAGTCCTCTCAGCTTCAGTAACTTCTTCCAGTCCTCTCAGCTTCAGTAACTTCTTCCAGTCCTCTCAGCTTCAGTAACTTCTTCCAGTCCTCTCAGCTTCAGTAACTTCTTCCAGTCCTCTCAGCTTCAGTAACTTCTTCCAGTCCTCTCAGCTTCAGTAACTTCTTCCAGTCCTCTCAGCTTCAGTAACTTCTTCCAGTCCTCTCAGCTTCAGTAACTTCTTCCAGTCCTCTCAGCTTCAGTAACTTCTTCCAGTCCTCTCAGCTTCAGTAACTTCTTCCAGTCCTCTCAGCTTCAGTAACTTCTTCCAGTCCTCTCAGCTTCAGTAACTTCTTCCAGTCCTCTCAGCTTCAGTAACTTCTTCCAGTCCTCTCAGCTTCAGTAACTTCTTCCAGTCCTCTCAGCTTCAGTAACTTCTTCCAGTCCTCTCAGCTTCAGTAACTTCTTCCAGTCCTCTCAGCTTCAGTAACTTCTTCCAGTCCTCTCAGCTTCAGTAACTTCTTCCAGTCCTCTCAGCTTCAGTAACTTCTTCCAGTCCTCTCAGCTTCAGTAACTTCTTCCAGTCCTCTCAGCTTCAGTAACGTCTTCCAGTCCTCTCAGCTTCAGTAACTTCTTCCAGTCCTCTCAGCTTCAGTAACTTCTTCCAGTCCTCTCAGCTTCAGTAACTTCTTCCAGTCCTCTCAGCTTCAGTAACTTCTTCCAGTCCTCTCAGCTTCAGTAACTTCTTCCAGTCCTCTCAGCTTCAGTAACTTCTTCCAGTCCTCTCAGCTTCAGTAACTTCTTCCAGTCCTCACAGCTTCAGTAACTTCTTCCAGTCCTCTCAGCTTCAGTAACGTCTTCCAGTCCTCTCAGCTTCAGTAACTTCTTCCAGTCCTCTCAGCTTCAGTAACTTCTTCCAGTCCTCTCAGCTTCAGTAACTTCTTCCAGTCCTCTCAGCTTCAGTAACGTCTTCCAGTCCTCTCAGCTTCAGTAACTTCTTCCAGTCCTCTCAGCTTCAGTAACGTCTTCCAGTCCTCTCAGCTACAGTAACTTCTTCCAGTCCTCTCAGCTTCAGTAACTTCTTCCAATCCTCACAGCTTCAGTAACGTCTTCCAGTCCTCTCAGCTTCAGTAACTTCTTCCAGTCCTCTCAGCTTCAGTAACTTCTTCCAGTCCTCTCAGCTTCAGTAACTTCTTCCAGTCCTCTCAGCTTCAGTAACTTCTTCCAGTCCTCTCAGCTTCAGTAACTTCTTCCAGTCCTCTCAGCTTCAGTAACTTCTTCCAGTCCTCTCAGCTTCAGTAACTTCTTCCAGTCCTCTCAGCTTCAGTAACTCTTCCAGTCCTCTCAGCTTCAGTAACTTTCCAGTCCTCTCAGCTTCAGTAACGTCTTCCAGTCCTCTCAGCTTCAGTAACTTCTTCCAGTCCTCTCAGCTTCAGTAACTTCTTCCAGTCCTCTCAGCTTCAGTAACTTCTTCCAGTCCTCTCAGCTTCAGTAACTTCTTCCAGTCCTCTCAGCTTCAGTAACTTCTTCCAGTCCTCTCAGCTTCAGTCAGTAGCTTCAGTAACTTCTTCCTCTCAGCTTCAGTAACTTCTCCAGCTCTCAGCTTCAGTAACTTCTTCCAGTCCTCTCAGCTTCAGTAACTTCTTCCAGTCCTCTCAGCTTCAGTAACTTCTTCCAGTCCTCTCAGCTTCAGTAACTTCTTCCAGTCCTCTCAGCTTCAGTAACTTCTTCCAGTCCTCTCAGCTTCAGTAACTTCTTCCAGTCCTCTCAGCTTCAGTAACTTCTTCCAGTCCTCTCAGCTTCAGTAACTTCTTCCAGTCCTCTCAGCTTCAGTAACTTCTTCCAGTCCTCTCAGCTTCAGTAACTTCTTCCAGTCCTCTCAGCTTCAGTAACTTCTTCCAGTCCTCTCAGCTTCAGTAACTTCTCCTCCAGTCCTTCTCAGCTTCAGTAACTTCTTCCAGTCCTCTCAGCTTCAGTAACTTCTTCCAGTCAGTAACTTCTCCCAGTCCTCTCAGCTTCAGTAACTTCTTCCAGTCCTCTCAGCTTCAGTAACTTCTTCCAGTCCTCTCAGCTTCAGTAACTTCTTCCAGTCCTCTCAGCTTCAGTAACTTCTTCCAGTCCTCTCAGCTTCAGTAACTTCTTCCAGTCCTCTCAGCTTCAGTAACTTCTTCCAGTCCTCTCAGCTTCAGTAACTTCAGTCCTCTCAGCTTCAGTAACTACCTCCAGTCCTCTCAGCTTCAGTAACTTCTCCCAGTCCTCTCAGCTTCAGTAACTTCTTCCAGTCCTCTCAGCTTCAGTAACTTCTTCCAGTCCTCTCAGCTTCAGTAACTTCTTCCAGTCCTCTCAGCTTCAGTAACTTCTTCCAGTCCTCTCAGCTTCAGTAACTTCTTCCAGTCCTCTCAGCTTCAGTAACTTCTCCCTCTCAGCTTCAGTAACTTCTCCCAGTCCTCTCAGCTTCAGTAACTTCTTCCAGTCCTCTCAGCTTCAGTAACTTCTTCCAGTCCTCTCAGCTTCAGTAACTTCTTCCAGTCCTCTCAGCTTCAGTAACTTCTTCCAGTCCTCTCAGCTTCAGTAACTTCTTCCAGTCCTCTCAGCTTCAGTAACTTCTTCCAGTCCTCTCAGCTTCAGTAACTTCTTCCAGTCCTCTCAGCTTCAGTAACTTCTTCCAGTCCTCTCAGCTTCAGTAACTTCTTCCAGTCCTCTCAGCTTCAGTAACTTCTTCCAGTCCTCTCAGCTTCAGTAACTTCTTCCAGTCCTCTCAGCTTCAGTAACTTCTTCCAGTCCTCTCAGCTTCAGTAACTTCTTCCAGTCCTCTCAGCTTCAGTAACTTCTTCCAGTCCTCTCAGCTTCAGTAACTTCTTCCAGTCCTCTCAGCTTCAGTAACTTCTTCCAGTCCTCTCAGCTTCAGTAACTTCTTCCAGTCCTCTCAGCTTCAGTAACTTCTTCCAGTCCTCTCAGCTTCAGTAACTTCTTCCAGTCCTCTCAGCTTCAGTAACTTCTTCCAGTCCTCTCAGCTTCAGTAACTTCTTCCAGTCCTCTCAGCTTCAGTAACTTCTTCCAGTCCTCTCAGCTTCAGTAACTTCTTCCAGTCCTCTCAGCTTCAGTAACTTCTTCCAGTCCTCTCAGCTTCAGTAACTTCTTCCAGTC
Source organism: Cherax quadricarinatus (assembly GCF_038502225.1). Lineage (NCBI taxonomy): Eukaryota > Metazoa > Arthropoda > Malacostraca > Decapoda > Parastacidae > Cherax > Cherax quadricarinatus. The sequence continues at coordinate 11,987,724 of NC_091337.1, read as the reverse complement.
CTCTCAGCTTCAGTAACTTCTTCCAGTCCTCTCAGCTTCAGTAACTTCTTCCAGTCCTCTCAGCTTCAGTAACTTCTTCCAGTCCTCTCAGCTTCAGTAACTTCTTCCAGTCCTCTCAGCTTCAGTAACTTCTTCCAGTCCTCTCAGCTTCAGTAACTTCTTCCAGTCCTCTCAGCTTCAGTAACTTCTTCCAGTCCTCTCAGCTTCAGCTTCAGTAACTTCTTCCAGTCCTCTCAGCTTCAGTAACTTCTTCCAGTCCTCTCAGCTTCAGTAACTTCTTCCAGTCCTCTCAGCTTCAGTAACTTCTTCCAGTCCTCTCAGCTTCAGTAACTTCTTCCAGTCCTCTCAGCTTCAGTAACTTCTTCCAGTCCTCTCAGCTTCAGTAACTTCTTCCAGTCCTCTCAGCTTCAGTAACTTCTTCCAGTCCTCTCAGCTTCAGTAACTTCTTCCAGTCCTCTCAGCTTCAGTAACTTCTTCCAGTCCTCTCAGCTTCAGTAACTTCTTCCAGTCCTCTCAGCTTCAGTAACTTCTTCCAGTCCTCTCAGCTTCAGTAACTTCTTCCAGTCCTCTCAGCTTCAGTAACTTCTTCCAGTCCTCTCAGCTTCAGTAACTTCTTCCAGTCCTCTCAGCTTCAGTAACTTCTTCCAGTCCTCTCAGCTTCAGTAACTTCTTCCAGTCCTCTCAGCTTCAGTAACTTCTTCCAGTCCTCTCAGCTTCAGTAACTTCTTCCAGTCCTCTCAGCTTCAGTAACTTCTTCCAGTCCTCTCAGCTTCAGTAACTTCTTCCAGTCAGCTTCCAGTACTCTCAGCTTCAGTAACTTCTTCCAGTCCTCTCAGCTTCAGTAACTTCTTCCAGTCCTCTCAGCTTCAGTAACTTCTTCCAGTCCTCTCAGCTTCAGTAACTTCTTCCAGTCCTCTCAGCTTCAGTAACTTCTTCCAGTCCTCTCAGCTTCAGTAACTTCTTCCAGTCCTCTCAGCTTCAGTAACTTCTTCCAGTCCTCTCAGCTTCAGTAACTTCTTCCAGTCCTCTCAGCTTCAGTAACTTCTTCCAGTCCTCTCAGCTTCAGTAACTTCTTCCAGTCCTCTCAGCTTCAGTAACTTCTTCCAGTCCTCTCAGCTTCAGTAACTTCTTCCAGTCCTCTCAGCTTCAGTAACTTCTTCCAGTCCTCTCAGCTTCAGTAACTTCTTCCAGTCCTCTCAGCTTCAGTAACTTCTTCCAGTCCTCTCAGCTTCAGTAACTTCTTCCAGTCCTCTCAGCTTCAGTAACTTCTTCCAGTCTTCAGTAGTACTTCTTCCAGTACTCTCAGCTTCAGTAACTTCTTCCAGTCCTCTCAGCTTCAGTAACTTCTTCCAGTCCTCTCAGCTTCAGTAACTTCTTCCAGTCCTCTCAGCTTCAGTAACTCTCCAGTCCTCTCAGCTTCAGTAACTTCTTCCAGTCCTCTCAGCTTCAGTAACTTCTTCCAGTCCTCTCAGCTTCAGTAACTTCTTCCAGTCCTCTCAGCTTCAGTAACTTCTTCCAGTCCTCTCAGCTTCAGTAACTTCTTCCAGTCCTCTCAGCTTCAGTAACTTCTTCCAGTCCTCTCAGCTTCAGTAACTTCTTCCAGTCCTCTCAGCTTCAGTAACTTCTTCCAGTCCTCTCAGCTTCAGTAACTTCTTCCAGTCCTCTCAGCTTCAGTAACTTCTTCCAGTCCTCTCAGCTTCAGTAACTTCTTCCAGTCCTCTCAGCTTCAGTAACTTCTTCCAGTCCTCTCAGCTTCAGTAACTTCTTCCAGTCCTCTCAGCTTCAGTAACTTCTTCCAGTCCTCTCAGCTTCAGTAACAGTAACTTCTTCCAGCCCTCTCAGCTTCAGTAACTTCTTCCAGTCCTCTCAGCTTCAGTAACTTCTTCCAGTCCTCTCAGCTTCAGTAACTTCTTCCAGTCCTCTCAGCTTCAGTAACTTCTTCCAGTCCTCTCAGCTTCAGTAACTTCTTCCAGTCCTCTCAGCTTCAGTAACTTCTTCCAGTCCTCTCAGCTTCAGTAACTTCTTCCAGTCCTCTCAGCTTCAGTAACTTCTTCCAGTCCTCTCAGCTTCAGTAACTTCTTCCAGTCCTCTCAGCTTCAGTAACTTCTTCCAGTCCTCTCAGCTTCAGTAACTTCTTCCAGTTCAGTAGCTTCAGTAACTTCTTCCAGTCCTCTCAGCTTCAGTAACTTCTTCCAGTCCTCTCAGCTTCAGTAACTTCTTCCAGTCCTCTCAGCTTCAGTAACTTCTTCCAGTCCTCTCAGCTTCAGTAACTTCTTCCAGTCCTCTCAGCTTCAGTAACTTCTTCCAGTCCTCTCAGCTTCAGTAACTTCTTCCAGTCCTCTCAGCTTCAGTAACTTCTTCCAGTCCTCTCAGCTTCAGTAACTTCTTCCAGTCCTCTCAGCTTCAGTAACTTCTTCCAGTCCTCTCAGCTTCAGTAACTTCTTCCAGTCCTCTCAGCTTCAGTAACTTCTTCCAGTCCTCTCAGCTTCAGTAACTTCTCCTCTCAGTTCAGTAACTCTCAGCTTCAGTAACTTCTTCCAGTCCTCTCAGCTTCAGTAACTTCTCCTCTCAGCTTCAGTAACTCTCCAGTCCTCTCAGCTTCAGTAACTTCTTCCAGTCCTCTCAGCTTCAGTAACTTCTTCCAGTCCTCTCAGCTTCAGTAACTTCTTCCAGTCCTCTCAGCTTCAGTAACTTCCAGTCCTCTCAGTCCTCTCAGCTTCAGTAACTTCTTCCAGTCCTCTCAGCTTCAGTAACTTCTTCCAGTCCTCTCAGCTTCAGTAACTCTCCTCTCAGCTTCAGTAACTTCAGTAGCTTCAGTAACTTCTCCTCCAGTCCTCTCAGCTTCAGTAACTTCTTCCAGCTTCCTCTCAGCTTCAGTAACTTCTTCCAGTCCTCTCAGCTTCAGTAACTTCTTCCAGTCCTCTCAGCTTCAGTAACTTCTTCCAGTCCTCTCAGCTTCAGTAACTTCTTCCAGTCCTCTCAGCTTCAGTAACTTCTTCCAGTCCTCTCAGCTTCAGTAACTTCTTCCAGTCCTCTCAGCTTCAGTAACTTCTTCCAGTCCTCTCAGCTTCAGTAACTTCTTCCAGTCCTCTCAGCTTCAGTAACTTCTTCCAGTCCTCTCAGCTTCAGTAACTTCTTCCAGTCCTCTCAGCTTCAGTAACTTCTTCCAGTCCTCTCAGCTTCAGTAACTTCTTCCAGTCCTCTCAGCTTCAGTAACTTCTTCCAGTCCTCTCAGCTTCAGTAACTTCTCCTCTCAGCTTCAGTAACTTCTCAGTCCTTCAGCTTCAGTAACTTCTTCCAGTCCTCTCAGCTTCAGTAACTTCTTCCAGTCAGCTTCAGTAACTTCTCCAGTCCTCTCAGCTTCAGTAACTTCTTCCAGTCCTCTCAGCTTCAGTAACTTCTTCCAGTCCTCTCAGCTTCAGTAACTTCTTCCAGTCCTCTCAGCTTCAGTAACTTCTTCCAGTCCTCTCAGCTTCAGTAACTTCTTCCAGTCCTCTCAGCTTCAGTAACTTCTTCCAGTCCTCTCAGCTTCAGTAACTTCTTCCAGTCCTCTCAGCTTCAGTAACTTCTTCCAGTCCTCTCAGCTTCAGTAACTTCTTCCAGTCCTCTCAGCTTCAGTAACTTCTCAGTCCTCTCAGCTTCAGTAACTTCTTCCAGTCCTCTCAGCTTCAGTAACTTCTTCCAGTCCTCTCAGCTTCAGTAACTTCTTCCAGTCCTCTCAGCTTCAGTAACTTCTTCCAGTCCTCTCAGCTTCAGTAACTTCTTCCAGTCCTCTCAGCTTCAGTAACTTCTTCCAGTCCTCTCAGCTTCAGTAACTTCTTCCAGTCCTCTCAGCTTCAGTAACTTCTTCCAGTCCTCTCAGCTTCAGTAACTTCTTCCAGTCCTCTCAGCTTCAGTAACTTCTTCCAGTCCTCTCAGCTTCAGTAACTTCTTCCAGTCCTCTCAGCTTCAGTAACTTCTTCCAGTCCTCTCAGCTTCAGTAACTTCTTCCAGTCCTCTCAGCTTCAGTAACTTCTTCCAGTCCTCTCAGCTTCAGTAACTTCTTCCAGTCCTCTCAGCTTCAGTAACTTCTTCCAGTCCTCTCAGCTTCAGTAACTTCTTCCAGTCCTCTCAGCTTCAGTAACTTCTTCCAGTCCTCTCAGCTTCAGTAACTTCTTCCAGTCCTCTCAGCTTCAGTAACTTCTTCCAGTCCTCTCAGCTTCAGTAACTTCTTCCAGTCCTCTCAGCTTCAGTAACTTCTTCCAGTCCTCTCAGTCCTCTCAGCTTCAGTAACTTCTTCCAGTCCTCTCAGCTTCAGTAACTTCTTCCAGTCCTCTCAGCTTCAGTAACTTCTTCCAGTCCTCTCAGCTTCAGTAACTTCTTCCAGTCCTCTCAGCTTCAGTAACTTCTTCCAGTCCTCTCAGCTTCAGTAACTTCTTCCAGTCCTCTCAGCTTCAGTAACTTCTTCCAGTCCTCTCAGCTTCAGTAACTTCTTCCAGTCCTCTCAGCTTCAGTAACTTCTTCCAGTCCTCTCAGCTTCAGTAACTTCTTCCAGTCCTCTCAGCTTCAGTAACTTCTTCCAGTCCTCTCAGCTTCAGTAACTTCTTCCAGTCCTCTCAGCTTCAGTAACTTCTTCCAGTCCTCTCAGCTTCAGTAACTTCTTCCAGTCCTCTCAGCTTCAGTAACTTCTTCCAGTCCTCTCAGCTTCAGTAACTTCTTCCAGTCCTCTCAGCTTCAGTAACTTCTTCCAGTCCTCTCAGCTTCAGTAACTTCTTCCAGTCCTCTCAGCTTCAGTAACTTCTTCCAGTCCTCTCAGCTTCAGTAACTTCTTCCAGTCCTCTCAGCTTCAGTAACTTCTTCCAGTCCTCTCAGCTTCAGTAACTTCTTCCAGTCCTCTCAGCTTCAGTAACTTCTTCCAGTCCTCTCAGCTTCAGTAACTTCTTCCAGTCCTCTCAGCTTCAGTAACTTCTTCCAGTCCTCTCAGCTTCAGTAACTTCTTCCAGTCCTCTCAGCTTCAGTAACTTCTTCCAGTCCTCTCAGCTTCAGTAACTTCTTCCAGTCCTCTCAGCTTCAGTAACTTCTTCCAGTCCTCTCAGCTTCAGTAACTTCTTCCAGTCCTCTCAGCTTCAGTAACTTCTTCCAGTCCTCTCAGCTTCAGTAACTTCTTCCAGTCCTCTCAGCTTCAGTAACTTCTTCCAGTCCTCTCAGCTTCAGTAACTTCTTCCAGTCCTCTCAGCTTCAGTAACTTCTTCCAGTCCTCTCAGCTTCAGTAACTTCTTCCAGTCCTCTCAGCTTCAGTAACTTCTTCCAGTCCTCTCAGCTTCAGTAACTTCTTCCAGTCCTCTCAGCTTCAGTAACTTCTTCCAGTCCTCTCAGCTTCAGTAACTTCTTCCAGTCCTCTCAGCTTCAGTAACTTCTTCCAGTCCTCTCAGCTTCAGTAACTTCTTCCAGTCCTCTCAGCTTCAGTAACTTCTTCCAGTCCTCTCAGCTTCAGTAACGTCTTCCAGTCCTCTCAGCTTCAGTAACTTCTTCCAGTCCTCTCAGCTTCAGTAACTTCTTCCAGTCCTCTCAGCTTCAGTAACTTCTTCCAGTCCTCTCAGCTTCAGTAACTTCTTCCAGTCCTCTCAGCTTCAGTAACTTCTTCCAGTCCTCTCAGCTTCAGTAACTTCTTCCAGTCCTCTCAGCTTCAGTAACTTCTTCCAGTCCTCTCAGCTTCAGTAACTTCTTCCAGTCCTCTCAGCTTCAGTAACTTCTTCCAGTCCTCTCAGCTTCAGTAACTTCTTCCAGTCCTCTCAGCTTCAGTAACTTCTTCCAGTCCTCTCAGCTTCAGTAACTTCTTCCAGTCCTCTCAGCTTCAGTAACTTCTTCCAGTCCTCTCAGCTTCAGTAACTTCTTCCAGTCCTCTCAGCTTCAGTAACTTCTTCCAGTCCTCTCAGCTTCAGTAACTTCTTCTCAGCTTCAGTAACTTCTTCCAGTCCTCTCAGCTTCAGTAACTTCTTCCAGTCCTCTCAGCTTCAGTAACTTCTTCCAGTCCTCTCAGCTTCAGTAACTTCTTCCAGTCCTCTCAGCTTCAGTAACTTCTTCCAGTCCTCTCAGCTTCAGTAACTTCTTCCAGTCCTCTCAGCTTCAGTAACTTCTTCCAGTCCTCTCAGCTTCAGTAACTTCGTCCTGTCCTCTCTGCTTCAGTAACTTCTTCCAGTCCTCTCAGCTTCTTCCAGTAACTTCTTCCAGTCCTCTCAGCTTCAGTAACTTCTTCCAGTCCTCTCAGCTTCAGTAACTTCTTCCAGTCCTCTCAGCTTCAGTAACTTCTTCCAGTCCTCTCAGCTTCAGTAACTTCTTCCAGTCCTCTCAGCTTCAGTAACTTCTTCCAGTCCTCTCAGCTTCAGTAACTTCCAGTCCTCTCAGCTTCAGTAACTCTTCCAGTCCTCTCAGCTTCAGTAACTTCTTCCAGTCCTCTCAGCTTCAGTAACTCTCCAGTCCTCTCAGCTTCAGTAACTTCTTCCAGTCCTCTCAGCTTCAGTAACTTCTTCCAGTCCTCTCAGCTTCAGTAACTTCTTCCAGTCCTCTCAGCTTCAGTAACTTCTTCCAGTCCTCTCAGCTTCAGTAACTTCTTCCAGTCCTCTCAGCTTCAGTAACTTCTCAGTCCTCTCAGCTTCAGTAACTTCTTCCAGTCCTCTCAGCTTCAGTAACTTCTTCCAGTCCTCTCAGCTTCAGTAACTACCTCCAGTCCTCTCAGCTTCAGTAACTTCTTCCAGTCCTCTCAGCTTCAGTAACTTCTTCCAGTCCTCTCAGCTTCAGTAACTTCTTCCAGTCCTCTCAGCTTCAGTAACTTCTTCCAGTCCTCTCAGCTTCAGTAACTGCTGCCAGTCCGGTCAGCTTCAGTAACTTCTTCCAGTCCTCTCAGCTTCAGTAACTTCTTCCAGTCCTCTCAGCTTCAGTAACTACCTCCAGTCCTCTCAGCTTCAGTAACTTCTCCCAGTCCTCTCAGCTTCAGTAACTTCTTCCAGTCCTCTCAGCTTCAGTAACTACCTCCAGTCCTCTCAGCTTCAGTAACTTCTCCCAGTCCTCTCAGCTTCAGTAACTTCTTCCAGTCCTCTCAGCTTCAGTAACTTCTTCCAGTCCTCTCAGCTTCAGTAACTACCTCCAGTCCTCTCAGCTTCAGTAACTTCTTCCAGTCCTCTCAGCTCAGTAACTCTCCAGTCCTCTCAGCTTCAGTAACTTCTTCCAGTCCTCTCAGCTTCAGTAACTTCTTCCAGTCCTCTCAGCTTCAGTAACTTCTTCCAGTCCTCTCAGCTTCAGTCCACTCAGCTTCAGTAACTTCTTCCAGTCCTCTCAGCTTCAGTAACTTCTTCCAGTCCTCTCAGCTTCAGTAACTTCTTCCAGTCCTCTCAGCTTCAGTAACTTCTTCCAGTCCTCTCAGCTTCAGTAACTTCTTCCAGTCCTCTCAGCTTCAGTAACTTCTTCCAGTCCTCTCAGCTTCAGTAACTTCTTCCAGTCCTCTCAGCTTCAGTAACTTCTTCCAGTCCTCTCAGCTTCAGTAACTTCTTCCAGTCCTCTCAGCTTCAGTAACTTCTTCCAGTCCTCTCAGCTTCAGTAACTTCTTCCAGTCCTCTCAGCTTCAGTAACTTCTTCCAGTCCTCTCAGCTTCAGTAACTTCTTCCAGTCCTCTCAGCTTCAGTAACTTCTTCCAGTCCTCTCAGCTTCAGTAACTTCTTCCAGTCCTCTCAGCTTCAGTAACTTCTTCCAGTCCTCTCAGCTTCAGTAACTTCTTCCAGTCCAGCTTCAGTAACTTCTTCCAGTCCTCTCAGCTTCAGTAACTTCTTCCAGTCCTCTCAGCTTCAGTAACTTCTACCAGTCCTGTCAGCTTCAGTAACTTCTCCTTCTTCCAGTCCTCTCAGCTTCAGTAACTTCTTCCAGTCCTCTCAGCTTCAGTAACTTCTTCCAGTCCTCTCAGCTTCAGTAACTTCTTCCAGTCCTCTCAGCTTCAGTAACTTCTTCCAGTCCTCTCAGCTTCAGTAACTTCTTCCAGTCCTCTTCAGTAACTCCTCAGTAGCTTCAGTAACTTCTTCCAGTCCTCTCAGCTTCAGTAACTTCTTCCAGTCCTCTCAGCTTCAGTAACTTCTTCCAGTCCTCTCAGCTTCAGTAACTTCTCCCAGTCCTCTCAGCTTCAGTAACTTCTTCCAGTCCTCTCAGCTTCAGTAACTTCTTCCAGTCCTCTCAGCTTCAGTAACTTCTTCCAGTCCTCTCAGCTTCAGTAACTTCTTCCAGTCCTCTCAGCTTCAGTAACTTCTTCCAGTCCTCTCAGCTCCTTCTCCAGTCCTCTCAGCTTCAGTAACTTCTTCCAGTCCTCTCAGCTTCAGTAACTTCTTCCAGTCCTCTCAGCTTCAGTAACTTCTTCCAGTCCTCTCAGCTTCAGTAACTTCTTCCAGTCCTCTCAGCTTCAGTAACTTCTTCCAGTCCTCTCAGCTTCAGTAACTTCTTCCAGTCCTCTCAGCTTCAGTAACTTCTTCCAGTCCTCTCAGCTTCAGTAACTTCTTCCAGTCCTCTCAGCTTCAGTAACTTCTTCCAGTCCTCTCAGCTTCAGTAACTTCTTCCAGTCCTCTCAGCTTCAGTAACTTCTTCCAGTCCTCTCAGCTTCAGTAACTACCTCCAGTCCTCTCAGCTTCAGTAACTTCTCCCAGTCCTCTCAGCTTCAGTAACTTCTCCCAGTCCTCTCAGCTTCAGTAACTTCTTCCAGTCCTCTCAGCTTCAGTAACTTCTTCCAGTCCTCTCAGCTTCAGTAACTTCTTCCAGTCCTCTCAGCTTCAGTAACTTCTTCCAGTCCTCTCAGCTTCAGTAACTTCTTCCAGTCAGTAACTCTCAGCTTCAGTAACTACCTCCAGTCCTCTCAGCTTCAGTAACTTCTTCCAGTCCTCTCAGCTTCAGTAACTTCTTCCAGTCCTCTCAGCTTCAGTAACTTCTTCCAGTCCTCTCAGCTTCAGTAACTTCTTCCAGTCCTCTCAGCTTCAGTAACTTCTTCCAGTCCTCTCAGCTTCAGTAACTTCTTCCAGTCCTCTCAGCTTCAGTAACTTCTCCCAGTCCTCTCAGCTTCAGTAACTTCTTCCAGTCCTCTCAGCTTCAGTAACTTCTTCCAGTCCTCTCAGCTTCAGTAACTACCTCCAGTCCTCTCAGCTTCAGTAAATTCTTCCAGTCCTCTCAGCTTCAGTAACTACCTCCACTCCTCTCAGCTTCAGTAACTTCTTCCAGTCCTCTCAGCTTCAGTAACTTCTTCCAGTCCTCTCAGCTTCAGTAACTTCTTCCAGTCCTCTCAGCTTCAGTAACTTCTTCCAGTCCTCTCAGCTTCAGTAACTTCTTCCAGTCCTCTCAGCTTCAGTAACTTCTTCCAGTCCTCTCAGCTTCAGTAACTTCTTCCAGTCCTCTCAGCTTCAGTAACTTCTTCCAGTCCTCTCAGCTTCAGTAACTTCTTCCAGTCCTCTCAGCTTCAGTAACTTCTTCCAGTCCTCTCAGTCAGTAACTCTCAGTCAGCTTCAGTAACTCTCAGCTTCAGTAACTTCTTCCAGTCCTCTCAGCTTCAGTAACTTCTTCCAGTCCTCTCAGCTTCAGTAACTTCTTCCAGTCCTCTCAGCTTCAGTAACTTCTTCCAGTCCTCTCAGCTTCAGTAACTTCTTCCAGTCCTCTCAGCTTCAGTAACTTCTTCCAGTCCTCTCAGCTTCAGTAACTTCTTCCAGTCCTCTCAGCTTCAGTAACTTCTTCCAGTCCTCTCAGCTTCAGTAACTTCTTCCAGTCCTCTCAGCTTCAGTAACTTCTTCCAGTCCTCTCAGCTTCAGTAACTTCTTCCAGTCCTCACAGCTTCAGTAACTTCTTCCAGTCCTCTCAGCTTCAGTAACTTCTTCCAGTCCTCTCAGCTTCAGTAACTTCTTCCAGTCCTCTCAGCTTCAGTAACTTCTTCCAGTCCTCTCAGCTTCAGTAACTTCTTCCAGTCCTCTCAGCTTCAGTAACTTCTTCCAGTCCTCTCAGCTTCAGTAACTTCTCCCAGTCCTCTCAGCTTCAGTAACTTCTTCCAGTCCTCTCAGCTTCAGTAACTTCTTCCAGTCCTCTCAGCTTCAGTAACTACCTCCAGTCCTCTCAGCTTCAGTAACTTCTTCCAGTCCTCTCAGCTTCAGTAACTTCTTCCAGTCCTCTCAGCTTCAGTAACTTCTTCCAGTCCTCTCAGCTTCAGTAACTTCTTCCAGTCCTCTCAGCTTCAGTAACTTCTTCCAGTCCTCTCAGCTTCAGTAACTTCTTCCAGTCCTCTCAGCTTCAGTAACTTCTTCCAGTCCTCTCAGCTTCAGTAACTTCTTCCAGTCCTCTCAGCTTCAGTAACTTCTTCCAGTCCTCTCAGCTTCAGTAACTTCTTCCAGTCCTCACAGCTTCAGTAACTTCTTCCAGTCCTCTCAGCTTCTGTAACTTCTTCCAGTCCTCTCAGCTTCAGTAACTTCTTCCAGTCCTCTCAGCTTCAGTAACTTCTTCCAGTCCTCTCAGCTTCAGTAACTTCTTCCAGTCCTCTCAGCTTCAGTAACTCCTCTACACCACCAGTCAAGAAAACCTGAATTAGTGTAAAATATATCCAAGTCAACTCTCAGAGTATGTACATTCTTATATATACACAGCTTGGCGTATATACCATCAATTTCAAAAAAAAAAAAATTTCTGTTGAATTTTGATAAGCTATATTATTATTATTATGACTTTTATTATTATTATTATTATTATTATTATTATTATTATTATTATTATTATTATTATTATTATTATTATTATTATTATTATTATTATTATTAATGTTAACTATTATTGTTGTTGTTATTATTATTATTACTGTTGTGATTATTATTACTATTATAATTGTGAAAACGTTTTGATTTTTTACTGCAACTTTTAGTTAATTCGGAGTGATCCATCTCAAGAGGGTGTTGGGGAAGGTGTTAAATCTGTGTCATCAGTACACACAGTGTGTGTCTTCATGTTCACTGTTTAACACGTCTGTACCTCTGTTGCAGTGAACTGATGGTCCACCAGTCCAGTCTGTGAGGTCCCCGCCAGTCCTGTGAGATATCCAGCAGTCCTGCGAGGTCCCCACCAGTCCTGTGAGGTATCCACCAGTCCTGCGAGGTCCCCACCAATCCTGTGAGGTTCCCACCAGTCCTGTGAGGTATCCACCAGTCCTGCGAGGTCCCCCACCAATCCTGTGAGGCCTCCACTAGTTCTGTGAGGTATCCACCAGTCCTGCGAGGTCCCCACCAGCCCTGTGAGGTCCCCGCCAGTCCTGTGAAATATCCACCAGCCATGCGAGGTCCCCACCAATCCTGTGAGGTCCCCACCAGTCCAGTGAGGTATCCACCAGTCCTACGAGGTCCCCATCAGTCCTGTGAGGTACCCACCAGTTCTGTGAGGTCCCCGCCAGTCCTGTGAGTATCCATCAGTCCTGTGAGGTCCCCACCAGTCCTGTGAGGTTCCCGCCAGTCCTGTGAGGTATCCACCAGTCCTGTGAGGTATCCACCAGTCCTGTGAGGTTCCGGCCTGTCCTGTGAGGTATCCACCAGTCCTATGAGGTCTCCACCAGTCCTGTGAGGTTCTCGCCAGTCCTGTGAGGTATCCACCAGTCCTTTGAGGTCCCCACTAGTCCTGTGAGGTGTCCACCAGTCCTGTGAGGTCCCCACTAGTCCTGTGAGGTGTCCACCAGTTCTGTGAGGTACCAGATGTTTGCAAATTCCCTTGTGAAAGCAGCAGCAGCACACTTGATCACCGTCACCACGGAATACAAATCTTGATACTGTATATATATATATATATATATATATATATATATATATATATATATATATATATATATATATATATATATATATATATATATATATGTCGTGCCGAATAGGCAGAACTTGCGATCTTGGCTTAAATAGCAACGCTTATCTTGCCATATAGGACAAGTGAAAATTTGTATATGCAATAATTTCGCCAAAATCATTCTGAACCTAAAGAAAAAAATATATTTCACTGTGTTTATTTAGTATTAAATTACTGTAAATAAATCTAAAATATATTTAGTTGGGTTAGGCTAAAATAAATTGTTCTTGTTATAATAAGGTTAGGTAACTTTTCTAAGATTCTTTTGGAGCAAAATTAATTTTTTTACATTAACATTAATGAAAAAAATATATCTTTAAACGTATAAGAGAAAATTTCAGAACGGACTTAATTTTAAATGACTTCTTGCTAATTGACTGGTTTTGCATATTCGGCACGACACACACACACACACACACACACACACACACACACACACACACACACACACACATATATATATATATATATATATATATATATATATATATATATATATATATATATATATATATATATATATGAGACTTAGAGAAAGTTTTACTAAAAATTCAGTTTTGATACAAAACACAGAGTTAAGTTTCAGACGTCTAAATTGAATTAAGAGAAGCAGACAGATACTCTGCAGGAAAAACGTATCAAGATGAATGAAGAAATAAAGGAATGCAGAGAAAGCCAGGGAAGACAATAGGCAGCCAGAAGGAAGTCAGGAGGAAGCCAAAACAATGCAAGTCACACCAAGGATCTCTGAAACATAAATCATTAAGACACAAATAATCATTTATTTCTTCAAGTACACAACACGGCTGATACTGACCTAGCTGACATGTCTCATGAAAACGTAATAACATGATTGCAAACAAGCCAGGGAACGGATAGAATCTGAATCCATGGCGAGTCGTACGCACTGCCCTGGAAATTAACGACTCACTAGACATGAGTTTCAAACCCCACCCGTTCCTTGGTTTGTTTCTCTGACATCCTTTACGTACTATACAGAAAGTCCCTGGTTATGCAGAGCAGTTTAGGTTAATCTTGTGCCCCAGGATGCCACTCACAACAGTCGACTAACACCCAGGTATCTACCGTATTTTCCGACTTATAAGACGCCCCATTTTTCCCCACAAAAAAATCTCCCTGCGCCTTATATGCTCAGGGTCAGGGTCAAGGGTAGGTTTTGGGTTACGTTTAGCATAAAGTAAGAGGGTAAATAACCCGTGAATATGATTATTGCTTTACCATTATGATACTCTTGTCGTGCGCCTTATATGCCAGAAAATACGGTACTTACTGCTGGGTGAATAGCGTCAGTAAGTGTAGGAAACATCACCCAAGTTTTACATGAGTGAACGACTAACTTAGATGACATGGACAACATAATACTGGTAATATGCTGCATTATGCTGCAGCTAGGGCAACACCGAGCATCGCAACCACTTTATAACGAATTTAAAACTTGGAAATGAGAGTTGATGAAGATTTTGGCCAGTTAACTGTTGTCAAGTAGCGAGTGTTAAAATAAGGAAGACAAGACTTACGCTGAATGATTTTAGCATCGAAGTGGCTAGTTTATTGTGCACCCATAACCATCCTGTGGACGGTAGCGCAAGAACATATGGATACACAAAAGGCCCAGGAACTAGGCCCCAAAGGGTTAACAGGAGTACATATGAATTTATATCTACGGTTCACTTATTTATTACAAACAAATTTAGGAAAATTGCTTAATATATCTGGTAATTTATTTTCATTAATATCTTGACATGTCACGTAGGCTGTTATACTGTTTTTCTCGATATTCCTCAACAAGTGGACAATTAAGCACATAGTGTTCAAGATAGTGACCATAAGGTTGGTCACATACTTTGCATTTGGTCTGATCATCATCTGTGTATCTGACAAACTGCCAGAAGTACTTGTAACCAAGCCTAAGTCTCGCCCACTACAACATCAGTCAGTCTGTTTACATTGCAACTTGCTCCATAATCATACTTATCTAAATTCGTAGTATCATAGTGGGTTACAGATCTACTCAGGCTTGGTACGAGAGGCAAGAGTGAGGGATAATGTATAACAACCTCTCAAGGATAAGATGTATTGCTGCCTTCCTGTCAAGTGTAACAGGGTATTGCTGCCTTCCTGTCAAGTGTGACGGGGGTATTGCTGCCTTCCTGTCAAGTGTGACGGGGGTATTGCTGCCTTCCTGTCAAGTGTGACGGGGGTATTGCTGCCTTCCTGTCAAGTGTGACAGGGTATTGCTGCCTTCCTGTCAAGTGTGACGGGGGTATTGCTGCCTTCCTGTCAAATGTAACAGGGTATTGCTGCCTTCCTGTCAAGTGTGACGGGGGTATTGCTGCCTTCCTGTCAAGTGTGACGGGGGTATTGCTGCCTTCCTGTCAAGTGTGACGGGGGTATTGCTGCCTTCCTGTCAAGTGTGACAGGGTATTGCTGCCTTCCTGTCAAGTGTGACGGGGGTATTGCTGCCTTCCTGTCAAGTGTGACGGGGGTATTGCTGCCTTCCTGTCAAGTGTGATGGGGGTATTGCTGCCTTCCTGTCAAGTGTGACGGGGGTATTTCTGCCTTCCTGTCAAGTGTGACGGTGGTATTGCTGCCTTCCTGTCAAGTGTGACGGGGGTATTGCTGCCTTCCTGTCAAGTGTGACGGGGGTATTGCTGCCTTCCTGTCAAGTGTGACGGGGGTATTGCTGCCTTCCTGTCAAGTGTGACAGGGTATTGCTGC
>NC_091337.1:11960620-11968120 GCF_038502225.1 Cherax quadricarinatus | reverse complement strand
AACACCTGAGGTTCTCGGGAACACCTGAGGTTCTCGGGAACACCTGAGGTTCTCGGGAACACCTGAGGTTCTCGGGAACACCTGAGGTGTTCTCGGGAACACCTTAGGTTCTCGGGAACACCTGAGGTCGTCCGGAACACCTGAGGTCCTCCGGAACACCTGAGGTCCTCCGGAACACCTGAGGTTCTCGGGAACATCTGAGGTTCTCGGGAACACCTGAGGTTCTCGGGAAAACCTGAGGTTCTCGGGAACACCTGAGATTCTCGGGAACACCTGAGGTTCTCGAGAACACCTGAGGTTCACGGGAACACCTGAGGTCCTCCGGAACACCTGAGGTCCTCCAGAACACCTGAGGTCCTCCGGAACATCTGAGGTTCTCGGGAACAACACCTGAGGTCCTCCGGAACACCTGAGGTTCTCGGGAACACCTGAGGTTCTCGGGAACACCTGAGATCCTCCGGAACACCTGAGGCCCTCCGGAACACCTGAGGTCCTCCGGAACACCTGAGGTCCTCCTGAACACCTGAGGTCCTCCGGAACACCTGAGGTTCTCGGGAACATCTGACGTTCTCGGGAACACCTGAGGTTCTCGGGAAAACCTGAGGTTCTCGGGAATACCTGAGATTCTCGGGAACACCTGAGGTTCTCGGGAACACCTGAGGTTCACGGGAACACCTGAGGTCCTCCGGAACACCTGAGGTCCTCCGGAACACCTGAGGTCCTCCGGAACATCTGAGGTTCTCGGGAACAACACCTGAGGTCCTCCGGAACACCTGAGGTTCTCGGGAACACCTGAGGTTCTCTGGAACACCTGAGGTCCTCTGGAACACCTGAGGTTCTCGGGAACATCTGAGGTTCTCGGGAACACCTGAGGTTCTCGGGAAAACCTGAGGTTCTCGGGAACACCTGAGGTTCACGGGAACACCTGAGGTCCTCCGGAACACCTGACGTCCTCTGGAACACCTGACGTCCTCCGGAACACCTGAGGTTCTCGGGAACACCTGAGGTTCTCGGGAACACCTGAGGTTCTCGGGAACACCTGATGTTCTCGGGAACACCTGAGGTCGTCCGGAACACCTGAGGTTCTTCAGTTACTTGCTGGAGGATGGTACTTCCCACGTAACAGGTGGGAGTTGAACCCATGGCGAGTGCTGTCAGATTCTTCTCCAGAGATATTTATGTAAAAAAAATAGAAGGTTCTCACACCTCCACCTCCACCTCCTCTGGCTCTCCAGCCTCTGGTTCTCCAGCCTCCTCTGGCTCTCCAGCCTCCTCTGGCTCTCCAGCCTCCTCCGGCTCTCCAGCCTCCTCTGGCTCTCCAGCTTCCTCTGGCTCTCCAGCCTCCTCCGGCTCTCCAGCCTCCTCTGGCTCTCCAGCCTCCTCCGGCTCTCCAGCCTCCTCTGGCTCTCCAGCCTCCTCTGGCTCTCCAGCCTCCTCCGGCTCTCCAGCCTCCTCTGGCTCTCCAGCCTCCTCCGGCTTTCCAGCCCCCTCTGGCTCTCCAGCCTCCTCCGGCTTTCCAGCCTCCTCTGGCTCTCCAGCCTCCTCCGGCTCTCCAGCCTCCTCTGGCTCTCCAGCCTCCTCTGGCTCTCCAGCCTCCTCTGGCTCTCCAGCCTCCTCTGGCTTTCCAGCCTCCTCTGGCTCTCCAGCCTCCTCTGGCTCTCCAGCCTCCTCTGGCTCTCCAACCTCCTCTGGCTCTCCAGCATCCTCCGGCTCTCCAGCCTCCTTCGGCTCTCCAGCCTCCTCTGGCTCTCCAGCCTCCTCTGGCTCTCCAGCCTCCTCCGGCTTTCCAGCCTCCTTTGGCTCTCCAGCCTTTTCTGGCTCTGAAGCCTCCTCTGGCTCTCCAGCCTCCTCCGGCTTTCCAGCCTCCTTTGGCTCTCCAGCCTTTTCTGGCTCTCCAGCCTCCTCTGGCTCTCCAGACTCCTCCAGCTTTCCAGCCTCCTCTGGCTCTCCAGCCTCCTCCGGCTCTCCAGCCTCCTCTGGCTCTCCAGCCTCCTCTGGCTCTCCAACCTCCTCTGGCTCTCCAGCATCCTCCGGCTCTCCAGCCTCCTTCGGCTCTCCAGCCTCCTCTGGCTCTCCAGCCTCCTCTGGCTCTCCAGCCTCCTCCGGCTTTCCAGCCTCCTTTGGCTCTCCAGCCTTTTCTGGCTCTCCAGCCTCCTCTAGCTCTCCAGACTCCTCCGGCTCTCCAGCCTCCTCTGGCTCTCCAGCCTCCTCTGGCTCTCCAACCTCCTCTGGCTCTCCAGCCTCCTCCGGCTCTCCAGCCTCCTCCGGCTCTCCAGCCTCCTCTGGCTCTCCAGCCTCCTCTGGCTCTCCAGCCTCCTCTGGCTCTCCAGCTTTCTCTGGCTTTCCAGCCTCCTCTGGCTCTCCAGCCTCCTCTGGCTCTCCAGTCTCCTCTGGCTCTCCAGCCTCCTCCGGCTCTCCAGCCTCCTCCGGCTCTTCAGCCTCCTCCGGCTCTCCAGCCTCCTTTGGCTCTCCAGCCTCCTCCGGCTCTCCAGCATCCGCCTCCGCCTTCTCCGGTTCTCCAGCCTCCTCCGGCTCTCGAGCCTCCTCCGGCTTTCCAGCCTTCTCCGGCTCTCCAGCCTCCTCCGGTTCTCCAGCCTCCTCCGGCTCTCCAGCCTCCTCTGGCTCTCCAGCCTCCTCTGGCAGTCCAGCCTCCTCCGGTTTTCCAGCCTCCTCCGGCTCTCCAGCATCCGCCTCCGCCTCCTCCGGTTCTCCAGCCTCCTCCGGCTCTCCAGCCTCCTCTGGCTCTCCAGCCTCCTCTATCTCTCCAGCCTCCTCTGGCTCTCCAGCCTCCTCTATCTCTCCAGCCTCCTCTGGCTCTCCAGGCTCTTCTATCTTTCCAGCCTCCTCTGGCTCTCCAGCCTCCTCCGGCTCTCCAGCCTCCTCTGGCTCTCCAGCCTCCTCTGGCTCTCCAGCCTCCTCTGGCTCTCCAGCCTCCTCCGGCTCTCCAGCCTCCTCTGGCTCTCCAGCCTCCTCTGGCTCTCCAGCCTCCTCTATCTCTCCAGCCTCCTCTGGCTCTCCAGCCTCCTCTATTTCTCCAGCCTCCTCTGGCTCTCCAGCCTCCTCTGGCTCTCCAGCCTCCTCTGGCTCTCCAGCCTCCTCTGGCTCTCCAGCCTCCTCTGGCTCTCCAACCTCCTCTGGCTCTCCAGCCTCCTCTGGCTCTCCAGCCTCCTCTGGCTCTCCAGCCTCCTCTGGCTCTCCAGCCTCCTCTGGCTCTCCAGCCTCCTCCGGCTCTCCAGCCTCCTCCGGCTCTCCAGCCTCCTCTGGCTCTCCAGCCTCCTCTGGCTCTCCAGCCTCCTCTGGCTCTCCAGCCTCCTCTGGCTCTCCAGCCTCCTCCGGCTCTCCAGCCTCCTCCGGCTCTCCAGCCTCCTCTGGCTCTCCAGCCTCCTCTGGCTCTCCAGCCTCCTCTGGCTCTCCAGCCTCCTCTGGCTCTCCAGCCTCCGGGAATAAGTACAATGTTGTTTGGTAAACCTTATATCGATATTTAATAGCGATGGAGGATTATTTAAACCTAATATTACGAACTATCCGAAATATTACGTGGCCACCAGGTGCTCCGTGGCCTGGTGGCTATAGCTCTCGCTTCATACGGTGAGGGTGCAGGTTCGATTCCCGGCGAGGGTAGAAACATTGGGTATGTTTCCTTACACCGATTGTCTGTGTTCACCCATCAGTAAAATGGGTACCTGGGTGTTAGTGGACTGGTGTGGGTCGCATCCTCGGTGTTAGTGGACTGGTGTGGGTCGCATCCTGGGTGTTAGTGGACTGGTGTGGGTCGCATCCTGGATGTTAGTGGACTGGTGTGGGTCGCATCCTGGGTGTTAGTGGACTGGTGTGGGTCGAATCCTGGTTGTTAGTGGACTGGTGTGGGTCGCATCCTGGGTGTTAGTGGACTGGTGTGGGTCGCATCCTGGGTGTTAGTGGACTGGTGTGGGTCGCATCCTGGGTGTTAGTGGACTTGTGTGGGTCGCATCCTGGTTGTTAGTGGACTGGTGTGGGTCGCATCCTGGGAGTTAGTGGGCTGGTGTGGGTCGCATCCTGGGTGTTAGTGGACTGGTGTGGGTCGCATCCTGGGTTAGTGGACTGGTGTGGGTCGCATCCTGGGTGTTAGTGGACTGGTGTGGGTCGCATCCTGGGAGTTAGTGGACTGGTGTGGGTCGCATCCTGGGTGTTAGTCGACTGGTGTGGGTCGCATCCTGGGTGTTAGTGGACTGGTGTGTGTCGCATCCTGGGTGTTAGTCGACTTGTGTGGGTCGCATCCTGGGTGTTAGTGGACTGGTGTGGATCGCATCCTGGGAGTTAGTGGACTGGTGTGGGTCGCATCCTGGGTGTTAGTGGACTGGTGTGGGTCGCATCCTGGATGTTAGTGGACTGGTGTGGGTCGCATCCTGGGTGTTAGTGGACTGGTGTGGGTCGCATCCTGGGTGTTAGTGGACTGGTGTGGGTCGCATCCTGGGTGTTAGTGGACTGGTGTGGGTCGCATCCTGGGTGTTAGTGGACTGGTGTGGGTCGCATCCTGGATGTTAGTGGACTGGTGTGGGTCGCATCCTGAGTGTTAGTGGACTGGTGTTAGGGTCGCATCCTGGGTGTTAGTGGACTGGTGTGGGTCGCATCCTGGGTGTTAGTGGACTGGTGTGGGTCGCATCCTGGGTGTTAGTGGACTGGTGTGGGTCGCATCCTGGGTGTTAGTGGACTGGTGTGGGTCGCATCCTGGGTGTTAGTGGACTGGTGTGGGTCGCATCCTCGGTGTTAGTGGACTGGTGTGGGTCGCATCCTGGGTGTTAGTGGACTGGTGTGGGTCGCATCCTGGGTGTTAGTGGACTGGTGTGGGTCGCATCCTGGGACAAAACTGACCTAATTTGCCCGATATGCTCAGCATAACAAGCGGCTTTCTATTTAGTTGTATGTCACTGATGTCAGTTATGGTCTGTATACCTCGTACATGTACTGCTAGAAATAAACATTATCATTATTATTGTTGTTGTTGTTGTTGTTGTTGTTGTTGTTGTTGTTGTTGTTAACAGTGACCACAAGAAGCTGGCAACAAATGACAACTGACAAATGACAATTTCTTTTTAGAATATGGCATAGAACTGCGCAGTGCCACTGTCATAACTGTGACTTGTTTTCCAAGTCACAGTTATGACAGTGGAGACAAGCAGTGATCGTAGTGGAGACAAGCAGTGACCGTAGTGGAGACAAGCAGTGACCGCAGTGGAGACAAGCAGTGACCGCAGTGGAGACAAGCAGTGACCGAAGTGGAGACAAGCAGTGACCGAAGTGGAGACAAGCAGTGACCGTAGTGGAGACAAGCAGTGACCGTAGTGGAGACAAGCAGTGACCGTAGTGGAGACAAGCAGTGACCGTAGTGGAGACAAGCAGTGACCGCAGTGGAGACAAGCAGTGACCGTAGTGGAGACAAGCAGTGACCGCAGTGGAGACAAGCAGTGACCGTAGTGGAGACAAGCAGTGACCGCAGTGGAGACAAGCAGTGACCGCAGTGGAGACAAGCAGTGACCGCAGTGGAGACAAGCAGTGACCGCAGTGCAGACAAGCAGTGACCGCAGTGGAGAAAAGCAGTGACCGCAGTGGAGACAAGCAGTGACCGCAGTGGAGACAAGCAGTGACCGTAGTGGAGACAAGCAGTGACCGCAGTGGAGACAAGCAGTGACCGTTGTGGAGACAAGCAGTGACCGTAGTGGAGACAAGCAGTGACCGTAGTGGAGACAAGCAGTGACCGCAGTGGAGACAAGCAGTGACCGCAGTGGAGACAAGCAGTGACCGTAGTGGAGACAAGCAGTGACCGCAGTGGAGATAAGCAGTGACCGCAGTGGAGACAAGCAGTGACCGTAGTGGAGACAAGCAGTGACCGCAGTGGAGACAAGCAGTGACCGCAGTGGAGACAAGCAGTGACCGCAGTGCAGACAAGCAGTGACCGCAGTGGAGAAAAGCAGTGACCGCAGTGGAGACAAGCAGTGACCGCAGTGGAGACAAGCAGTGACCGTAGTGGAGACAAGCAGTGACCGCAGTGGAGACAAGCAGTGACCGCAGTGGAGACAAGCAGTGACCGTTGTGGAGACAAGCAGTGACCGTAGTGGAGACAAGCAGTGACCGTAGTGGAGACAAGCAGTGACCGCAGTGGAGACAAGCAGTGACCGCAGTGGAGACAAGCAGTGACCGTAGTGGAGACAAGCAGTGACCGCAGTGGAGATAAGCAGTGACCGCAGTGGAGACAAGCAGTGACCGCAGTGGAGACAAGCAGTGACCGCAGTGGAGATAAGCAGTGACCGCAGTGGAGATAAGGAGCCCAATGGAAATATATTTTTTTTTTCGGGTTATCCTGGGTAATTTACACATATATTACTGTGTCTGACAGTTTGTGTAACTCTGCTTATGTGTACCTGTCCCTAAATAAGTTATTATCAGCAGTGCGAGAAGCTCCGTCAAGGTGTCAAGTTACGTCACACCGGCTGGTTGTCCTGTCGTGTTCCAGCACACACACACACACACACACACACACATACACACACACACACACACACACACAAACACACACACATTTACCTTCTATATTAAGTAGATTACCACGGGTGCTGGCATCCGCCCCTGTGGCCCAATGGATAAGGCACTGGCCTCCTAAGCCAGGGACTGTGGGTTCGAGTCCCACCAGGGGTTCAATTTTACTAGTGGGTAAATGCTGTCAGTTCCTGAAGATCCACCAGGGGTTCACTTTTACTAGTGGGTAAATGCTGTCAGTTCCTGAAGATCCACCAGGGGTTCACTTTATACAGTAGCGAAACACTGCCAGTGTCTTGTCTCACCAGAGGTTCGATTTTACAAGTAATTAAGTGTGTGTAAGAGTGTGTGTGTGTATGTGTGTGTGTGTGTGTGTGTGTATGTGTGTGTATGTGTGTGTGTGTGTTTGTGTGTGTGTGTGTGTGTGTGTGTGTGTGTGTGTGTGTGTGTGTGTGTGTGTGTGTGTGTGTGTGTGTGTGTGTGTGTGTGTGTGTGTGTGTGTGATAACGTAGCAACCATCTGGATTGATCGCTGCCGTGGACAAGACACCATCCCCGACATGAGAACGGTCAGGTTAAACTTGCTTGACTGTTTGACTTGATACTATATTACACAGCGAGTCACAGTGATTGAGTGGTGTTGACACTGCCCTTCCCTCACCTCACCTTCAGTGTGCTTAGTTCCGCTCACAACTTACGATACCAGTCACAGTGTAAGCGATGCCTCTTTATCTGATGTTTTTTGAAATGTTGGTTGAGAAGTATAAAAAGAGGCAGTAGAAAGGCCTCCCACCCTCTTTCAGTGCCATACAACTCATCTTTTGGGCGTTTAGCCGAAGCTGGACGGTAACTCCCAAACCCCAGAACATCAAGCTTGTGCAAATTATTTAATCAAATCCTGCCACATGCAGTAAACTTTGAAAGAGATTTTGGGATGCTTAACAATTAGCAAACGGGAGAAATTATTTACAAACATTGTCTCTCAGTC
>NC_091337.1:11953120-11955620 GCF_038502225.1 Cherax quadricarinatus | reverse complement strand
TGACGTAAATGGTATACAGGGTCTTGAACGACTCCTTACTGAGGTATCGGAACGCTATCCGTAGGTTTGCCAGGCGCCCGTATGCTGCAGCAGTTATCTGATTTATGTGCGCCTCAGGAGATATGCTCGGTGTTATACTCACCCCCAGATCTTTTTCCTTGAGTGAGGTTTGCAGTCTTTGGCCATCTAAACTATATTGTGTCTGCGGTCTTCTTTGCCCTTCCCCAATCTTCATGACTTTGCATTTGGCAGGGTTAAACTCAAGGAGCCAGTTGCTGGACCAGGCTTGCAGCCTGTCCAGGTCTCTTTGTAGTCCTGCCTGATCCTCATCCGATTTGATTCTTCTCATTAACTTCACATCATCTGCAAACAAGGACACTTCTGAGTCTATCCCTTCCGTTATGTCGTTCACATATACCAAGAACAGCACAGGTCCTAGGACTGACCCCTGTGGAACCCCGCTTGTCACAAGCGCCCACTCTGACACCTCGTCACGTACCATGACTCGTTGTTGCCTCCCTGTCAGGTATTCTCTGATCCATTGCAGTGCCTTTCCTGTTATGTGTGCCTGATCTTCTAGCTTTTTCAGTAACCTCTTGTGAGGAACTGTGTCGAAGGCCTTTTTGCAGTCCAAAAAAATGCAGTCGATCCACCCCTCTCTCTCTTGTCTTACTTCTGTCACCTTGTCATAAAACTCTAGTAGGTTTGTGACACAGGATTTTCCTTCCCTGAAACCATGCTGGTTGTCAATTATACACTTGTTTCTTTCCAGGTGCTCCACCACTCTCCTCCTGATGATCTTCTCCATGACCTTGCATACTATACACGTTAATGATACAGGTCTGTAGTTTAGTGCCTCATGTCTATCTCCCTTTTTAAAAATTGGGACTACATTTGCCATCTTCCATACCTCAGGGAGTTGCCCAGTTTCAAATGATGTGTTGAAGATCTTCATTAATGGTACACACAATGTCTCTGCTCCCTCTTTAAGGACCCAGGGAGAGATGTCTGGTCCCACCGCCTTTGAGGTGTCAAGTTCGCATAGCAGCTTCTTCACCTCCTCCTTGGTTATATGTACCTCATCCAGCACTTGCTGGTGCACCCCCCTGCTCTGATTTCTTGGAGTCCTACTGGTTTCCACTGTAAATACTTCTTTAAATCTTGTGTTGAGCTCCTGACATACCTCCCGGTCGTTTCTTGTGAATTCCCCATCACCCTTCCTCAGTCTGATTACCTGGTCCTTGACTGTTGTTTTTCTCCTGATGTGGCTGTACAACAGCTTCGGGTCAGTCTTGACTTTCGATGCTATGTCATTTTTGAATTGCCGCTGAGCCTCCCTTCTTATCTGTGCATATTCGTTTCTGGCTCTTCGGCTAATCTATTTTCCTGAGTTCTCTGTCTTCTGTACCTTTTCCATTCTCTAGTACACCTAGTTTTTGCCTCCCTACACCTTTGGGTGAACCAAGGACTCATTCTGTTCTTCCCATTATTTCTGTTTCCCTTGGGAACAAACCTCTCCTCTGCCTCCTTGCATTTTGTTGCCGTATAGTCCATTTCTTGTACTGGTTTTCCTGTCAGTTCCCTCTCCCACTGAATGTCTTGAAAGAAGTTCCTCAAGCCTGAGTAGTTCCCCCTTTTGTAGTTCGGTTTTTCCCACCCTATTCCTGCTACTCTCTCCACTTGGAGCTCAACTATGTAGTCGAAGCACAGAACCACATGATCACTAGCTCCCAGGGGCCTTTCATACATGATATCCTCGATGTCAGAACTACTCAAGGTGAATACAAGGTCCAGTCTTGCTGGTTCATCCTCTCCTCTCTCTCTGGTAGTGTCTCTAACATGTTGATGCATGAGGTTTTCCAGTACCACATCCATCATCTTGGCTCTCCATGTTTCGGGACCCCCATGGGGCTCCAGGTTTTCCCAGTCAATCTCCTTGTGATTGAAATCACCCATAATTAGTAACTTTGCTCCCCCCTTGTGTGCTCTCCTGGCCACCTCGGCTAGTGTGTCGACCATTGCTCTGTTGCTCTCATCGTATTCTTCTCTTGGGCTCCTGCAGTTCTGTGGTGGGTTGTACATTACTGCAATTATCATCTTATGTCCCTCAGACTGGATTGTTCCTACTAAGTAGTCCCTTTCACCCGTGCCATCCATTCCTTCCATTTTCTCAAACCCCCACTGGTTTTTAATGAGCAGTGCAACTCCTCCTCCCCCTCTCCTCCCTCTGTCTTTCCTGAGGATTTGATATCCGGATGGAAAGATTGAATCTGTTATTATTCTGGTGAGTTTTGTTTCTGTGAGTGCTATTATGTTTGGGGATGTCTCCTTGATTCTTTCGTGCCACTCCTCATACTTATTTGTTATTCCATCTGCATTTGTATATATACACCTTCAACTTCTTTTCTAAGATTGTGGTCTGGGAGGTGTATTGGGGTTGGGGAAGTGGGAGATCTGATAAGGAACTATGGGTGGTTGCTGTGGGGGTGGAGTTTGTAAT
>NC_091337.1:11940620-11948120 GCF_038502225.1 Cherax quadricarinatus | reverse complement strand
GAGAAAAAGGCATCAGAGACACAGGCATCAGAGTCACAGGCATCAGAGACACAGGCATCTGGGAAACAGGCATCAGAGACACAGGCATCAGAGACACAGGCATCAGAGACACAGGCATCAGAGACACAGGCATCAAGGAAACAGGCATCAGAGACACAGGCATCAGAGACACAGGCATCAGGGAAACAGGCATCAGAGAAACAGGCATCAGAGACACAGGCATCAGGGAAACAGGCATCTGGGAAACAGGCATCAGAGACACAGGCATCAGAGACACAGGCATCAGGGAAACAGGCATCAGAGACACAGGCATCAGAAACACAGGCATCAGGGAAACAGGCATCAGAGACACAGGCATCAGAGACACAGGCATCAGAGACATAGGCATCAGAGACACAGGCATCAGAGACACAGGCATCAGGGAAACAGGCATCAGAGACACAGGCATCAGGGAAACAGGCATCAGAGACACAGGCATCAGGGAAACAGGCATCAGAGACACAGGCATCAGAAACACAGGCATCAGGGAAACAGGCATCAGAGACACAGACATCAGAGACACAGGCATCAGAGACATAGGCATCAGAGACACAGGCATCAGAGACAGGCATCAGAGACACAGGCATCAGGGAAACAGGCATCAGAGACACAGGCATCAGAGACACAGGCATTAGGGAAACAGGCATCAGAGTCACAGGCATCAGAGACACAGGCATCAGGGAAACAGGCATCAGACACACAGGCATCAGAGACACAGGCATCAGAGACACAGGCATCAGAGACACAGGCATCAGAGAAACAGGCATCAGAGACACAGGCATCAGAGACACAGGCATCAGAGGCACAGGCATCTGGGAAACAGGCATCAGAGACACAGGCATCAGAGACACAGGCATCAGAGACACAGGCATCAGAGACACAGGCATCAGAGACACAGGCTTCAGAGACACAGGCATCAGAGAAACAGCCATCAGAGACACATGCATCAGAGACACAGGCATCAGAGGCACAGGCATCTGGGAAACAGGCATCAGAGACACAGGCATCAGAGACACAGGCATCAGGGAAGCAGGCATCAGAGACACAGGCATCAGAGACACGGGCATCAGAGACACAGGCATCAGAGACACAGGCTTCAGAGACACAGGCATCAGAGACACAGGCATCAGAGACACAGGCATCAGAGACACAGGCATCATAGACACAGGCATGAGAGACACAGGCATCAGAGACACAGGCACCAGAGACACAGGCGTCAGAGACACAGGCATCATGGAAACAGGCATCATGGAAACAGGCATCAGGAACACAGGCATCAGGGACACAGGCATCAGGGACACAGGCATCAGAGACACAGACATCAGAGACACAGGCATCAGAGACACAGGCATCAGAGACACAGACATCAGAGACACAGGCATCAGAGGCACAGGCATCTGGGAAACAGGCATCAGAGACACAGGCATCAGAGACACAGGCATCAGGGAAGCAGGCATCAGAGACACAGGCATCAGAGACACAGGCATCAGAGACACAGGCTTCAGAGACACAGGCATCAGAGACACAGGCATCAGAGACACAGGCATCAGAGACACAGGCATCATAGACATAGGCATCAGAGACACAGGCATCAGAGACACAGGCACCAGAGACACAGGCGTCAGAGACACAGGCATCATGGAAACAGGCATCATGGAAACAGGCATCAGGAACACAGGCATCAGGGACACAGGCATCAGGGACACAGGCATCAGAGACACAGACATCAGAGACACAGGCATCAGAGACACAGGCATCATGGAAACAGTCATCAGGGACACAGGCATCAGAGACAGACATCATGGAAACAGCCATCAGAGACACAGGCACCATAGACACAGGCATCAGAGACACAGGCACCAGAGACACAGGCATCAGAGACACAGGCATCATAGAAACAGGCATCAGGGACACAGGCATCAAAGACACAGGCATCAGAGGCACAGGCACCAGAGACACAGGCATCAGAGACACAGGCATCATGGAAACAGGCATCAGGTACACAGGCATCATAGACACAGGCATCAGGGACACAAGCATCATAGACACAGGCATCAGGGACACAGGCATCATAGACACAGGCATCAGGGACACAGGCATCAGGGACAGAGGCCAGCTCTAATAGTCAGTAAAATGCCTCTTGGTGCAGTGATTAATTGTTAATTGTGTGAGAGGTGACCTGAGTCAGTTAGACAGTCCCTTGTACAGTGACTGTTGAAGTGTGTAGTGTGAGGAGTGACCTCAGTCAGTGAGACAGTCCCGTGTACAGTGACTGCTGAAGTATGTAGTGTGAGGAGTGACCTCAGTCAATGAGACAGTCCCGTGTGCAGTGACTGCTGAAGTATGTAGTGTGAGGAGTGACCTCAGTCAATGAGACAGTCCCGTGTGCAGTGACTGTTAAGTGTGTAGTGTGAGAGGTGACCCCCTGTCAATGAGAGTCCCGTGTGCAGTGATCGTGGCCAATATTTTTGGCCACTCTTGCTATTATTCTGTTAATGACATCGTCCGCATTACAATGATGTCGTCTGGACACCAATTTTTTTTTCCCAGAGACGTCATTAAGGTTTTCTATGCTTCCACCTGCTGAATGTTACTTGAAGTCATGCTGAGTGTTACGTAAAGGCATTCTGAGTGTTACGTGAAGTCATGCTGAGTGTTACGTGAAGTCATGCTGAGTATTACGTGAAGTCATGCTGAGTGTTACGTGAAGTCATGCTGAGTGTTACGTGAAGTCATGCTGAGTGTTACGTGAAGAGTTTGAATCTTAAGAACACAGGTACTAATACCTGAACTGTTTAACCTGGTGGTCAAGACAGAACACCAAGAAGGGAAGAAGTATTGAAGACAACCGTGACTTATTAAGACCAGAGTCTTCATCACAAGTGAAGACTTTGCCACAGGCGTAGTCTTCATTTCCGGTCTCTTTTTCACATTGGTCTCGGGAGTGGGGTGGAGACTTCGTGTGGCCTCTGACTGAGAGCAGTGAGTGGAGCTACTGTGTGTCAGGGGTCACTATAACAGCATCAGTCTACCAAATTCACAAACGAGAACAATCACAAACTATCAAAATCTAACGCCAATTTTGCAAAGAAAAAAAAACACAGAAACGTAAGAAATAATAATACGAGAGATGTGGATGAAAGAGCGGTCATCTGCAGGACTCCCTGCGGCTGCGGTCACCCGCTGACTCACCAATCCAACACCTGCGGCTGACCGCTGACTCACCAAAATGGCTGCCCTATTCCTAGCGGTTTTTACAAGAAAGTTGAAGGTTAGCACGCAGGCTGTGAGTGCCGTAATTCTAGCGGTTTGTGTAGGAAAGTTAGTGATTAGTGAGCAGTGCGGGAACTATCGTATTTCCTGAAGATTTTGATGGGGGAGGTTAAGGTAAACACGGGCCTATTATACTTAATTCTGGTCTTTTTCCCGGGAAAATTGAAAGCGCTCACACGTGCCTGACATGACCAGATCTTGAAACTTTAGCGGGAAAGTTCAAGGTCAGTGCACATACAGAGGTTGGATAAAATATCAACACCTTGTTCTATAACATTTATTATTTTCAATATGGAGTTGGTCCTTCATTTGCTGCTAAAACAGCACCAGTTCGTTGGGGAATTGATTCATATAGCATTTGAACAGTGTCCAGGGAAATTTTGAACCATTCCTCAAGCAAAACTTGTTCTAACTTTTCCAAAGACGACGCTGGAGGAAATCGGTTCCTGACTTGCTGTTCCAACTGACCCCTCATCTGTGAGGTCAGTTGATAATATTTTGATCCGGCGATTGTGGGGCCAATCTAAGTGTTCCGCTTCACTTTCTTCTTCATGACGGTTTTGAACAACTCTAGCGGTGCGAATTGGTGCATTATCGTCTTGGAAGATAGAGTAAAAAGGGACCTGTAACACGATTGATTATTCAGTTATTGGGCAGTTGTACAGTTCCATCGACAGGTGTTAATATTATTGTGTCCAGCAAAAAAATTTCTGCCTCTTTTGAAAGAAGAGTCAGATACAGAGTCACTCACTGATACTCTCATTCTGCTTAAACCATAAATAACATTGTAATTTTAGTGAAACAATATACAGAATATTGTCTTTATATCTCATCCTTCACTATCTTTGTGGTCAGGTGGTCAGCAGGCAGGTGTACCAGCTGTTACAGATGGTCTCCCAGACTATATCATGGGTGTAGCAGCCTTCACAGACGGCCCCCCAGACTCTCCATCGCGTGCTGTTGGATCGACACGTCGTATCATTGTGGAAAGAAAATGTTAAATATCGCTTGCAGGAGCTTCAACGTTCATAGAAAGCAGGTGAGAAGTTTTCAGGTCATGTACTGAGGAAAGGAAACTGTTGTAACATGTCAGTTATCTGCTGCTGACACAGTTTGTTCTCCAGCGGCAACAAATTTATCTTTCGCTGCTCTACACAGAAATAATCACCCGTTCTTCTTCTAAGTGACACATGTCCTAGGTAACACCACATTCCTCTTACTGACCCCTCCTTTTCTAGATTTTGCCGCTGAAGTGACTAGTTTATTATGCACCCCATATTCATCCTGTTAACGGCAGCGCAAGAGCATATGGATCCACAAAAGGCCCAGGAACTAGGCCCCGAGAAGATTAACAGGAGTAAGTTCGGATTTATACCTACTATTGTCTTATCTGTTGCAAGCAAATTGAGGATAATGCATACATCTGTTATCTTATTTTCAGTAATATATATCACATAGACACATAGATTATTATACCTTCTATCTCTATATTCTGTGACCTCGTATCATGTGAGACACCCTTCCTTATATGAGTGACCTCCAACCCCTGGGTCTGGGTAAACTCCTTCTTGAGTGACCTCTCTATGTCTGAGTGACCTGCTCTTCTGACCTCCCTACGTCTGCGTGACCTGCTCTTCTGATCTCCCTACGTCTGCGTGACCTGCTCTTCTGATCTCCCTACGTCTGCGTGACCTGCTCTTCTGATCTCCCTACGTCTGAGTGACCTGCTCTTCTGACCTCCCTACGTCTGCGTGACCTGCTCTTCTGACCTCCCTACGTCTGCGTGACCTGCTCTTCTGATCTCCCTACGTCTACGTGACCTGCTCTTCTGATCTCCCTACGTCTGCGTGACCTGCTCTTCTGATCTCCCTACGTCTGCGTGACCTGCTCTTCTGATCTCCCTACGTCTGAGTGACCTGCTCTTCTGATCTCCCTACGTCTGAGTGACCTGCTCTTCTGACCTCCCTACGTCTGCGTGACCTGCTCTTCTGACCTCCCTACGTCTGCGTGACATGCTCTTCTGATCTCCCTACGTCTACGTGACCTGCTCTTCTGATCTCCCTACGTCTGCGTGACCTGCTCTTCTGATCTCCCTACGTCTGAGTGACCTGCTCTTCTGACCTCCCTACGTCTGAGTGACCTGCTCTTCTGACCTCCCTACGTCTGCGTGACCTGCTCTTCTGACCTCCCTACGTCTGGGTGACCTGCTCTTCTGACCTCCCTACGTCTGCGTGACCTGCTCTTCTGACCTCCCTACGTCTGAGTGACCTGCTCTTCTGATCTCCCTACGTCTGAGTGACCCGCTCTTCTGACCTCCCTACGTCTGCGTGACCTGCTCTTCTGACCTCCCTACGTCTGCGTGACCTGCTCTTCTGACCTCCCTACGTCTGGGTGACCTGCTCTTCTGACCTCCCTACGTCTGCGTGACCTGCTCTTCTGACCTCCCTACGTCTGAGTGACCTGCTCTTCTGATCTCCCAACGTCTGAGTGACCCGCTAGGTCATCAGAGAGGTCCGTGTAATAGTTAACTATTAGATATACTAAATGTATCTAATAATTACTAATTGTATCTAATAGTTACATGAGAAGGAGAAGTAATCAGGGTTGATTTGAGTAACGGGAGGCTAGCTCTAACTCCTTGGACCAAGAGTCCTTCTCCATTCCCACTTTAAATACACACAAACGCACACACACACATATACACACATCAAGAAAGAGGCGGGACCAGGAGCTGAGTCTCGACCCCTGCAACCACAATTAGGTGAGTACAATTAGGTGAGTACACACACACACACACACACACACGAGGCTAGGAGGGAGATGAATGTTGCAAACGAAAAGTTGAGGTGCTAGGCCAGGAGCTAGGACTCGACACTTACAACCAGATATAGGTGAGTGCACACGACCTCTGTTAAACAAGCACACTGTGTGTGTGTGTGTGTGTGTGTGTGTGTGTGTGTGTGTGTGTGTACTCACCTAGTTGTACTCACCTAGTTGAGGTTGCAGGGGTCGAGTCCAAGCTCCTGACCCCGCCTCTTCACTGGTCGCTACTAGGTCACTCTCCCTGAACCGTGAGCTTTATCATACCTCTGCTTAAAGCTATGTATGGATCCTGCCTCCACTACATCGCTTCCAAAACTATTCCACTTCCTGGCTACTCTGTGGCTGAAGAAATACTTCCTAACATCCCTGTGATTCATCTGTGTCTTCAACTTCCAACTGTGTCCCTTTGTTGCTGTGTCCCATCTCTGGAACATCCTGTCTTTGTTCACCTTGTCAATTCCTCTCAGTATTTTGTATGTCGTTATCATGTCCCCCCTATCTCTCCTGTCCTCCAGTGTCGTCCGGTTGATTTCTCTTAACCTCTCCTCGTAGGACATACCTCTTAGCTCTGGAACTAGTCTTGTTGCAAACCTTTGCACTTTCTCTAGTTTCTTCACGTGCTTGGCTAGGTGTGGGTTCCAAACTGGTGCCGCATACTCCAATATGGGCCTAACGTACACGGTGTACAGGGTCCTGAACGATTCCTTATTAAGATGTCGGAATGCTGTTCTAATGTTTGCTAGGCGCCCATATGCTGCAGCAGTTATTTGATTTATGTGCGCTTCAGGAGATGTGCCTGATGTCATACTCACCCCAAGATCTTTTTCCTTGAGTGAGGTTTGTAGTCTCTGGCCCCCTAGACTGTACTCCGTCTGCGGTCTTCTTTGCCCTTCCCCAATCTTCATGACTTTGCACTTGGTGGGGTTGAATTCCAGGAGCCAATTGCTGGACCAGGTCTACAGCCTGTCCAGATCCCTTCGTAGTTCTGCCTGGTCTTCGATCGAATGAATTCTTCTCATCAACTTCACGTCATATGCAAACAGGGACACTTCGGAGTCTATTCCTTCCGTCATGTCGTTCACAAATACCAGAAACAGCACTGGTCCTAGGATTGACCCCTGTGGGACCCCGCTGGTCACATGTGCCTACTCTGACACCTCGCCACTTACCATGACTCGCTGCTGTCTTCCTGACAAGTATTCCCTGATCCATTGTAGTGCCTTCCCTGTTATCCCTGCTTGGTCCTCCAGTTTTTGCACTAATCTCTTGTGTGGAACTGTGTCAAACGCCTTTTTGCAGTCCAAGAAAATGCAATCCACCCACCCCTCTCTCTCTCTTGTCTTACTGTTGTCACCATGTCATAGA
>NC_091337.1:11933120-11938120 GCF_038502225.1 Cherax quadricarinatus | reverse complement strand
CTCTCTCTCTCTCTCTCTCTCTCTCTTCCTCTTCAACAAAGAAGTGTTCAGATCTCCTCCACTTAACCTCTTTCTTCAGAGTCTTCCCCTCCCCCCTCCTCTTTCTTCAGAGTCTTCCCCTCCCCCCTCCTCTTTCTTCAGAGTCTTCCCCTCCCCCTCCTCTTTCTTCAGAGTCTTCCCCTCCCCCCTCCTCTTTCTTCAGAGTCTTCTCCTCCCCATCCTCTTTCTTCCGAGTCTTCCCCTCCCCCCTCCGCTTTCTTCAGCGTCTTCCCCTCCCCCTCCTCTTTCTTCAGAGTCTTCCCCTCCCCATCCTCTTTCTTCCGAGTCTTCCCCTCCCCCCTCCTCTTTCTTCAGAGTCTTCCCCTCCCCCCTCCTCTTTCTTCAGAGTCTTCCCCTCCCCCCTCCTCTTTCTTCAGAGTCTTCCCCTCCCCATCCTCTTTCTTCAGAGTCTTCCCCTCCCCCCTCCTCTTTCTTCAGAGTCTTCCCCTCCCCCTCCTCTTTCTTCAGAGTCTTCCCCTCCCCCTCCTCTTTCTTCAGAGTCTTCCCCTCCCCCCTCCTCTTTCTTCAGAGTCTTCCCCTCCCCCCTCCTCTTTCTTCAGAGTCTTCCCCTCCCCCTCCTCTTTCTTCAGAGTCTTCCCCTCCCCCTCCTCTTTCTTCAGAGTCTTCCCCTCCCCCCTCCTCTTTCTTCAGAGTCTTCCCCTCCCCCTCCTCTTTCTTCAGAGTCTTCCCCTCCCCCCTCCTCTTTCTTCAGAGTCTTCCCCTCCCCCTCCTCTTTCTTCAGAGTCTTCCCCTCCCCCCTCCTCTTTCTTCAGAGTCTTCCCCTCCCCCTCTTCTTTCTTCAGAGTCTTCCCCTCCCCCTCCTCTTTCTTCAGAGTCTTCCCCTCCCCCTCCTCTTTCTTCAGAGTCTTCCCCTCCCCCTCCTCTTTCTTCAGAGTCTTCCCCTCCCCCTCCTCTTTCTTCAGAGTCTTCTCCCTCCCCCTCCTCTTTCTTCAGAGTCTTCCCCTCCCCCTCCTCTTTCTTCAGAGTCTTCCCCTCCCCCTCCTCTTTCTTCAGAGTCTTCCCCTCCCCCTCCTCTTTCTTCAGAGTCTTCCCCTCCCCCCTCCTCTTTCTTCAGAGTCTTCCCCTCCCCCTCCTCTTTCTTCAGAGTCTTCCCCTCCCCCTCCTCTTTCTTCAGAGTCTTCCCCTCCCCCCTCCTCTTTCTTCAGAATCTTCCCCTCCCCCCTCCTCTTTCTTCAGAGTCTCCCCCCCCTCCTCTTTCTTCAGAGTCTTCCCCTCCCCTCCTCTTTCTTCAGAGTCTTCCCCTCCCCCTCCTCTTTCTTCAGAGTCTTCCCCTCCCCCCTCCTCTTTCTTCAGAGTCTTCCTCCCCCCCTCCTCTTTCTTCAGAGTCTTCCCCTCCCCCCTCCTCTTTCTTCAGAGTCTTCCCCTCCCCCCTCCTCTTTCTTCAGAGTCTTCCCCTCCCCCTCCTCTTTCTTCAGAGTCTTCCCCTCCCCCTCCTCTTTCTTCAGAGTCTTCCCCTCCCCCCTCCTCTTTCTTCAGAGTCTTCTCCTCCCCCTCCTCTTTCTTCAGAGTCTTCCCCTCCCCCTCCTCTTTCTTCAGAGTCTTCCCCTCCCGCCTCCTCTTTCTTCAGAGTCTTCCCCTCCCCCTCCTCTTTCTTCAGAGTCTTCCCCACCCCCTCCTCATTCTTCAGAGTCTTCCCCTCCCCCTCGTCTTTCTTCAGAGTCTTCCCCTCCCCCTCCTCTTTCTTCAGAGTCTTCCCCTCCCCCTCCTCTTTCTTCAGAGTCTTCCCCTCCCCCTCCTCTTTCTTCAGAGTCTTCCTCTCCCCCTCCTCTTTCTTCAGAGTCTTCTCCTCCCCCTCCTCTTTCTTCAGAGTCTTCCCCTCCCCCTCCTCTTTCTTCAGAGTCTTCCCCTCCCCCTCCTCTTTCTTCAGAGTCTTCCCCTCCCCCTCCTCTTTCTTCAGAGTCTTCCCCTCCCCCCTCCTCTTTCTTCAGAGTCTTCCCCTCCCCCTCCTCTTTCTTCAGAGTCTTCCCCTCCCCCTCCTCTTTCTTCAGAGTCTTCCCCTCCCCCCTCCTCTTTCTTCAGAGTCTTCCCCTCCCCCTCCTCTTTCTTCAGAGTCTTCCCCTCCCCCCTCCTCTTTCTTCAGAGTCTTCCCCTCCCCCTCTTCTTTCTTCAGAGTCTTCCCCTCCCCCTCCTCTTTCTTCAGAGTCTTCCCCTCCCCCTCCTCTTTCTTCAGAGTCTTCCCCTCCCCCTCCTCTTTCTTCAGAGTCTTCCCCTCCCCCTCCTCTTTCTTCAGAGTCTTCTCCTCCCCCTCCTCTTTCTTCAGAGTCTTCCCCACCCCCACCTCTTTCTTCAGAGTCTTCCCCTCCCCCTCCTCTTTCTTCAGAGTCTTCCCCTCCCCCTCCTCTTTCTTCAGAGTCTTCCCCTCCCCCCTCCTCTTTCTTCAGAGTCTTCCCCTCCCCCTCCTCTTTCTTCAGAGTCTTCCCCTCCCCCTCCTCTTTCTTCAGAGTCTTCCCCTCCCCCCTCCTCTTTCTTCAGAGTCTTCCCCTCCCCCCTCCTCTTTCTTCAGAGTCTCCCCCCCTCCTCTTTCTTCAGAGTCTTCCCCTCCCCTCCTCTTTCTTCAGAGTCTTCCCCTCCCCCTCCTCTTTCTTCAGAGTCTTCCCCTCCCCCCTCCTCTTTCTTCAGAGTCTTCGTCCCCCGTCCTCTTTCTTCAGAGTCTTCCCCTCCCCCCTCCTCTTTCTTCAGAGTCTTCCCCTCCCCCCTCCTCTTTCTTCAGAGTCTTCCCCTCCCCCTCCTCTTTCTTCAGAGTCTTCCCCTCCCCCTCCTCTTTCTTCAGAGTCTTCCCCTCCCCCCTCCTCTTTCTTCAGAGTCTTCCCCTCCCCCTCCTCTTTCTTCAGAGTCTTCCCATCCCCCTCCTCTTTCTTCAGAGTCTTCCTCTCCCCCCTCCTCTTTCTTCAGAGTCTTCCCCTCCCCCTCCTTTTTCTTCAGAGTCTTCCCCTCCCCCTCCTCTTTCTTCAGAGTCTTCCCCTCCCCCTCTTCTTTCTTCAGAGTCTTCCCCTCCCCCTCCTCTTTCTTCAGAGTCTTCCCCTCCCCCTCCTCTTTCTTCAGAGTCTTCCCCTCCCCCTCCTCTTTCTTCGGAGTCTTCCCCTCCCCCTCCTCTTTCTTCAGAGTCTTCTCCTCCCCCTCCTCTTTCTTCAGAGTCTTCCCCTCCCCCTCCTCTTTCTTCAGAGTCTTCCCCTCCCCCTCCTCTTTCTTCAGAGTCTTCCCCTCCCCCTCCTCTTTCTTCATAGTCTTCCCCTCCCCCCTCCTCTTTCTTCAGAGTCTTCCCCTCCCCCTCCTCTTTCTTCAGAGTCTTCCCCTCCCCCTCCTCTTTCTTCAGAGTCTTCCCCTCCCCCCTCCTCTTTCTTCAGAGTCTTCCCCTCCCCCCTCCTCTTTCTTCAGAGTCTCCCCCCCCCTCCTCTTTCTTCAGAGTGTTCCCCTCCCCTCCTCTTTCTTCAGAGTCTTCCCCTCCCCCTCCTCTTTCTTCAGAGTCTTCCCCTCCCCCCTCCTCTTTCTTCAGAGTCTTCCCCTCCCCCCTCCTCTTTCTTCAGAGTCTTCCCCTCCCCCCTCCTCTTTCTTCAGAGTCTTCCCCTCCCCCCCTCCTCTTTCTTCAGAGTCTTCCCCTCCCCCTCCTCTTTCTTCAGAGTCTTCCCCTCCCCCTCCTCTTTCTTCAGAGTCTTCCCCTCCCCCTCCTCCTCTTTCTTCAGAGTCTTCCCCTCCCCCCTCCTCTTTCTTCAGAGTCTTCCCCTCCCCCTCCTCTTTCTTCAGAGTCTTCCCCTCCCCCTCCTCTTTCTTCAGAGTCTTCCCCTCCCCCCTCCTCTTTCTTCAGAGTCTTCCCCTCCCCCCGCCTCTTTCTTCAGAGTCTTCCCTTTCTCCCCCCTCCGCTTTCTTCAGAGTCTTCCCCTCCCCCTCCTCTTTCTTCAGAGTCTTCCCCTCCCCCCTCCTCTTTCTTCAGAGTCTTCCCCTCCCCCTCCTCTTTCTTCAGAGTCTTCCCCTCCCCCCTCCTCTTTCTTCAGAGTCTTCCCCTCCCCCCTCCTCTTTCTTCAGAGTCTTCCCCTCCCCCTCCTCTTTCTTCAGAGTCTTCCCCTCCCCCTCCTCTTTCTTCAGAGTCTTCCCCTCCCCCCTCCTCTTTCTTCAGAGTCTTCCCCTCCCCCTCCTCTTTCTTCAGAGTCTTCCCCTCCCCCTCCTCTTTCTTCAGAGTCTTCCCCTCCCCCTCCTCTTTCTTCAGAGTTTCCCCTCCCCCTCAGAGTCTTCCCCTCCCCCTCCTCTTTCTTCAGAGTCTTCCCCTCCCCCTCCTCTTTCTTCAGAGTCTTCCCCTCCCCCTCCTCTTTCTTCAGAGTCTTCCCCTCCCCCGCCGCGTTCTTCAGAGTCTTCTCCTCCCCCTCCTCTTTCTTCAGAGTCTTCCCCTCCCCCTCCTCTTTCTTCAGAGTCTTCCCCTCCCCCTCCTCTTTCTTCAGAGTCTTCCCCTCCCCCTCCTCTTTCTTCATAGTCTTCCCCTCCCCCCTCCTCTTTCTTCAGAGTCTTCCCCTCCCCCTCCTCTTTCTTCAGAGTCTTCCCCTCCCCCTCCTCTTTCTTCAGAGTCTTCCCCTCCCCCCTCCTCTTTCTTCAGAGTCTTCCCCTCCCCCCTCCTCTTTCTTCAGAGTCTCCCCCCCCTCCTCTTTCTTCAGAGTCTTCCCCTCCCCTCCTCTTTCTTCAGAGTCTTCCCCTCCCCCTCCTCTTTCTTCAGAGTCTTCCCCTCCCCCCTCCTCTTTCTTCAGAGTCTTCCTCCCCCCCTCCTCTTTCTTCAGAGTCTTCCCCTCCCCCCTCCTCTTTCTTCAGATTCTTCCCCTCCCCCCTCCTCTTTCTTCAGAGTCTTCCCCTCCCCCTCCTCTTTCTTCAGAGTCTTCCCCTCCCCGTCTTCTTTCTTCAGAGTCTTCCCCTCCCCCCTCCTCTTTCTTCAGAGTCTTCCTCTCCCCCCTCCTCTTTCT
>NC_091337.1:11908120-11928120 GCF_038502225.1 Cherax quadricarinatus | reverse complement strand
GACGTTGTTGTTGTTATTGTTGTAGACGTAGATGTTGTTATTGTTGTAGATGTTGATGTTGTTATTGTTGTAGACGTAGATGTTGTTATTGTTGTAGATGTTGATGTTGTTATTGTTGTAGACGTTGATGTTGTTATTGTTGTAGATGTTGATGTTGTTATTGTTGTAGACGTAGATGTTGTTATTGTTGTAGACGTTGTTGTTGTTACTGTTGTAGACGTTGTTGTTGTTATTGTTCTAGACGTTGATGTTGTTATTGTTGTAGACGTAGATGTTGTTATTGTTTTAGACGTTGTTGTTGTTATTGTTGTAGACGTAGATGTTGTTATTGTTGTAGACGTTGTTGTTGTTATTGTTGTAGACGTTGTTGTTGTTTTTGTTGTAGACGTTGATATTGTTATTGTTGTAGACGTAGATGTTGTTATTGTTGTAGACGTTGTTGTTGTTATTGTTGTAGACGTTGTTGTTGTTATTGTTGTAGACGTAGATGTTGTTATTGTTTTAGACGTTGTTGTTGTTATTGTTGTAGACGTTGATGTTGTTATTGTTGTAGACGTAGATGTTGTTATTGTTGTAGACGTTGTTGTTGTTATTGTTGTAGACGTAGATGTTGTTATTGTTGTAGACGTTGTTGTTGTTATTGTTGTAGACGTTGTTGTTGTTATTGTTGTAGACGTTGATGTTGTTATTGTTGTAGACGTAGATGTTGTTATTGTTGTAGACGTTGTTGTTGTTATTGTTGTAGACGTTGATGTTGTTATTGTGTTAGACGTTGTTGTTGTTATTGTTGTAGACGTAGATGTTGTTATTGTTGTAGACGTTGTTGTTGTTATTGTTGTAGACGTTGTTGTTGTTATTGTTGTAGACGTTGATGTTGTTATTGTTGTAGACGTAGATGTTGTTATTGTTGTAGACGTTGTTGTTGTTATTGTTGTAGACGTAGATGTTGTTATTGTTGTAGACGTTGTTGTTGTTATTGTTGTAGACGTTGTTGTTGTTATTGTTGTAGACGTTGATGTTGTTATTGTTGT
This sequence comes from Cherax quadricarinatus, assembly GCF_038502225.1. Taxonomy (NCBI): domain Eukaryota; kingdom Metazoa; phylum Arthropoda; class Malacostraca; order Decapoda; family Parastacidae; genus Cherax; species Cherax quadricarinatus. The sequence goes on along the minus strand of NC_091337.1, from coordinate 11,927,089 downwards.
AGACGTAGATGTTGTTATTGTTGTAGACGTTGTTGTTGTTATTGTTGTAGACGTAGATGTTGTTATTGTTGTAGACGTTGTTGTTGTTATTGTTGTAGACGTTGATGTTGTTATTGTTGTAGACGTAGATGTTGTTATTGTTGTAGACGTTGTTGTTGTTATTGTTGTAGACGTTGATGTTGTTATTGTTGTAGACGTTGTTGTTATTGTTGTAGACGTAGATGTTGTTATTGTTGTAGACGTTGTTGTTGTTATTGTTGTAGACGTAGATGTTGTTATTGTTGTAGACGTTGTTGTTGTTATTGTTGTAGACGTTGTTGTTGTTATTGTTGTAGACGTTGATGTTGTTATTGTTGTAGACGTAGATGTTGTTATTGTTGTAGACGTTGTTGTTGTTATTGTTGTAGACGTTGTTGTTGTTATTGTTGTAGACGTTGATATTGTTATTGTTGTAGACGTAGATGTTGTTATTGTTGTAGACGTTGTTGTTGTTATTGTTGTAGACGTAGATGTTGTTATTGTTGTAGACGTTGTTGTTGTTATTGTTGTAGACGTTGATGTTGTTATTGTTGTAGACGTAGATGTTGTTATTGTTGTAGACGTTGATGTTGTTATTGTTGTAGACGTTGTTGTTGTTATTGTTGTAGACGTTGTTGTTGTTATTGTTGTAGACGTAGATGTTGTTATTGTTGTAGACGTTGTTGTTGTTATTGTTGTAGACGTTGATGTTGTTATTGTTGTAGACGTTGATGTTGTTATTGTTGTAGACGTTGATGTTGTTATTGTTGTAGACGTTGATGTTGTTATTGTTGCAGACGTTGTTGTTGTTATTGTTGTAGACGTTGATGTTGTTATTGTTGTAGACGTAGATGTTGTTATTGTTGTAGACGTTGTTGTTGTTATTGTTGTAGACGTTGATGTTGTTATTGTTGTAGACGTTGTTGTTGTTATTGTTGTAGACGTTGATGTTGTTATTGTTGTAGACGTTGTTGTTGTTATTGTTGTAGACGTAGATGTTGTTATTGTTGTAGACGTTGTTGTTGTTATTGTTGTAGACCTTGATGTTGTTATTGTTGTAGACGTTGATGTTGTTATTGTTGTAGACGTTGATGTTGTTATTGTTGTAGACGTTGATGTTGTTATTGTTGTAGACGTTGTTGTTGTTATTGTTGTAGACGTTGATGTTGTTATTGTTGTAGACGTAGATGTTGTTATAGTTGTAGACGTTGTTGTTGTTATTGTTGTAGACGTTGATGTTGTTATTGTTGTAGACGTTGATGTTGTTATTGTTGTAGACGTTGATGTTGTTATTGTTGTAGACGTTGTTGTTGTTATTGTTGTAGACGTTGTTGTTGTTATTGTTGTAGACGTTGATGTTGTTACTGTTGTAGACGTAGATGTTGTTATTGTTGTAGACGTTGTTGTTGTTATTGTTGTAGATGTTGTTGTTGTTATTGTTGTAGACGTTGATGTTGTTATTGTTGTAGACGTTGTTGTTGTTATTGTTGTAGACGTTGATGTTGTTATTGTTGTAGACGTTGTTGTTGTTATTGTTGTAGACGTTGATGTTGTTGTTGTTGTAGACGTAGATGTTGTTATTGTTGTAGACGTTGTTGTTGTTATTGTTGTAGACGTTGATGTTGTTATTGTTGTAGACGTTGATGTTGTTATTGTTGTAGACGTTGATGTTGAGGCCTCAAACTCGTCAAAAACAACAACAACAACAACAACAACAACAACAACAACAACAACAACAACAACAACAAACAACATTGTTAGATAAGTGAAGCATCATCGTCACAGTTACTTGTAAACAATTTAATTGACCCTCTCTCCAGTCATCTCCAGTAACAGTCATCTCCAGTAACAGTCATCTCCAGTAACAGTCATCTCCAGTAACAGTCATCTCCAGTAACAGTCATCTCCAGTAACAGTCATCTCCAGTAACAATCATCTCCAGTAACAGTCATCTCCAGTAACAGTCATCTCCAGTAACAGTCATCTCCAGTAACAGTCATCTCCAGTAACAGTCATCTCCAGTAACAGTCATCTCCAGTAACAGTCATCGTCATCTCCAGTAACAGTCATCTCCAGTAACAGTCATCCCCAGTAACAGTCATCTCCAGTAACAGTCATCTCCAGCAACAGTCATTCCCAGTAACAGTCATCTCCAGTAACAGTCATCTCCAGTAACAGTCATCTCCAGTAACAGTCATCGTCATCTCCAGTAACAGTCATCGTCATCTCCAGTAACAGTCATCTCCAGTAACAGTCATCTCCAGTAACAGTCATCTCCAGTAACAGTCATCTCCAGTAACAGTCATCTCCAGTAACAGTCATCTCCAGTAACAGTCATCGTCATCTCCAGTAACAGTCATCTCCAGTAACAGTCATCCCCAGTAACAGTCATCTCCAGTAACAGTCATCTCCAGTAACAGTCATCTCCAGTAACAGTCATCTCCAGTAACAGTCATCTCCAGTAACAGTCATCTCCAGTAACAGTCATCTTCAGTAACAGTCATCTCCAGTAACATTCATCTCCAGTAACAGTCATCTCCAGTAACAGTCATCTCCAGTAACAGTCATCTCCAGTAACAGTCATCTCCAATAACAGTCATCTCCAGTAACAGTCATCCCCAGTAACAGTCATCCCCAGTAACAGTCATCTCCAGTAACAGTCATCTCCAGTAACAGTCATCTCCAGTAACAGTTATCCCCAGTAACAGTCATCTCCAGTAACAGTCATCTCCAGTAACAGTCATCTCCAGTAACAGTTATCCCCAGTGACAGTCATCTCCAGTAACAGTCATCTCCAGTAACAGTCATCTCCAGTAACAGTCATCTCCAGTAACAGTTATCCCCAGTAACAGTCATCTCCAGTAACAGTCATTTCCAGTAACAGTCATCTCCAGTAACAGTCATCTCCAGTAACAGTCATCCCCAACACTGACCCTCACACTCACACACTTTACTCTCTCTCCAGTCATCTCCAGTATCAGTCATCTCCAGTAACAGTCATCTCCAGTAACAGTCATCTCCAGTAACAGTCATCTCCAGTAACAGTCATCTCCAGTAACAGTCATCTCCAGTAACAGTCATCTCCAGTAACAGTCATCCCCAACACTGACCCTCACACTCACACACTTTACTCTCTCTCCAGTCATCTCCAGTAACAGTCATCTCCAGTAACAGTCATCCCCAACACTGACCCTCACACTCACACACTTTACTCTCTCTCCAGTCATCTCCAGTAACAGTCGTCCCCAACACTGACCCTCACACTCACACACTTTACTCTCTCTCCAGTCATCTCCAGTAACAGTCATCCCCAACACTGACCCTCACACTCACACACTTTACTCTCTCTCCAGTCATCTCCAGTAACAGGCATCCCCAACACTGACCCTCACACTCACACACTTTACTCTCTCTCCAGTCATCTCCAGTAACAGTCATCCCCAACACTGACCCTGACACTCACACACTGTACTCTCTCTCTCCAGTCATCTCCAGTAACAGTCATCCCCAACACTAACCCTCACACTCACACACTTTACTCTCTCTCTCCAGTCATCTCCAGTAACAGTCATCCCCAACACTGACCCTCACACTCACATACTTTACTCTCTCTCCAGTCATCTCCAGTAACAGTCATCCCCAACACTGACCCTCACACTCACACACACATTATAATAATTTCTTACTAAATAGTGCGTTAAACTGATGGAAGAGAGAGATATGATAACGATACCTGATAGCTTGTGCTACCAGGTCGGTTGCCGTGTTCCTCCATTAAGTCAATGTGACCTGACCTGACTAGGTTGGGTGCATTGGCAGGTATAGGTCAGCAATAGAAATAGTTAGGAGGAAGGGTGGGAACCCTGTCATATGTGGTATTTTGCCAAGGAGAGGAGTTGGAAATGAATGGTTGTCCAGGGTACTTGGTGTCAATTGCTGGCTGGACAAATACTGTAAGGAAAATGCGGTAACATTCATTGACAACTGGGACCTCTTCTATGGCAGAAATGACATGTATGCCAGGAATGGGGTTCACTTATCTAGGTCTGGGGTGGGAGCACTGGCAACTGCAGTGGAAGGAGCTGTTAGGACTTTAAACTAGGAATAGTTAGTGGTATGGGTTTTGGCAGGAAAACAGTGAAGTCCCAGTGTAGTAATATTATGAGTTCTATGGGAACTAGTAATAAGCAGAACGAGGTAGATATTGAAAAGCTAGTGACACTGGGTGATAAGGACAGTAATAGGTTTAGTAGAAAAACAGAGATGAGCAGGAAGGGTAAAGAGAAAGGAGAGTCTTTCAATGTTTATTATGCTAATAGCCGTAGTGCTAGGAATAAGATGGACGAGTTGAGATTAGTTGCTAGTGCAGGTAACATTGATGTATTTGCCTTAACTGAGACGTGGTTTAATTCAAAAAGTCGGGACATGCCTGCGGAATGTCACATTCAGGGTTTTAAATTGTTCCAAGTAGATAGAAGTATCGGGAAGGGGGGTGGGGTGGCATTGTATGTCCGAGATCGCTTGAACTGTTGCATAAAAACGGGTATTAAGTCTGAAGTAGCAAATACAGTCTGTTTGGATAGAATTTTCAGAGGGGCATGAAAAACTGATTTTAGGAGTGATATACCGTCCCCCAAACTTAGATAGGGACCAAGGGAGACTACTATGGGAGGGAATTGTTAAGGCCACAAGGCACGATAATGTAGTAATTCTAGGAGACTTTAACTTTAGTCACATTGATTGGAATTTCTTGACTGGGAATTTAGAATCATACGACTTCTTAGAAGTAGTTCAGGATTGTTTTTTTGAAGCAGTTTGTGACAGAACCTACAAGGAGAAATAACCTGCTTGACTTAGTTCTGGCAAACAATGAATCCCTTGTTAATAATTTAGAAATTTCAGAGGAACTGGGTGCTAGCGACCACAAATCAATTACATTTAGCATTGAATGGAAGTACGATAGTAGCGATAACTCAGTAACAGTCCCAGATTTTCGCTTAGCAGATTACGATGGGCTTAGAGAACACTTATCATCTGTTGACTGGGGTAACGAAGAGATCTATCAATATGACAGTTTTCTGAACACTATACATGCTGCTCAAAGAACGTTTATCCCGTATAAAGAAATTAGATCAAATAGAAATGACCCAAAATGGATGAATAATAGGCTCAAATATCTACTAGGGCATAACAAAAGAATTTATAGGCGTATCAAAAGAGGTGAGGGTCATCTTATGAATCAGTATATTGAAATTAAGAGGGACATTAAAAAGGGGATAAGAAAAGCTAAAAGGGACTATGAAATTAAAGGTGCTAGGGATTCTAAAACTAACCCAAAAAGTTTTTTCCAGGTCTATAGAACAAAAGTTAGAGATAAGATAGGTCCCCTTAAAAATAACTATGGGCATCTTACTGACAAAGAGAATGAAATGTGCTCAATTTTAAATAATTATTTTCTCTCGGTTTTTACACAGGAAGACACTAATAATATTCCGGTAATTAATTTTTATAGTGGATCAGAAGAAGATAAATTATGTAACATCACGGTCACTAGTGAAATGGTTGTGAAGCAGATAGACCGACTGAAGCAAATTAAGTCACCGGGTCCTGATGAGGTTTTTTCAAGGGTTCTTAAGGAATGCAAAATGGAAGTCTGTGAACCATTAACTAATATTTTTAATTTATCTCTTCAAACAGGTGTAGTGTCTGATATGTGGAAGATGGCTAATGTAATTCCTATTTTTAAAACAGGGGACAAGTCGTTACCGTCAAATTACCGCCCAATAAGCCTGACCTCAATTGTAGGCAAATTACTAGAGTCAATTATAGCTGAGATTATAAGAAGCCATCTCGATAAGCATAGCTTGAATAATGATACTCAGCATGGATTCACAAGAGGCCGGTCTTGTCTAACTAATTTATTAACTTTCTTCAGTAAAGCTTTTGAGGCTGTTGACCACGATAAAGTGTTTGATATTATTTACTTAGATTTTAGTAAGGCTTTTGATAGAGTTCCGCACCAAAGACTATTAAAGAAAGTGGCAGCTCATGGCATTGGGGGAAAAGTGCTCTCGTGGATCGAGTCATGGCTCACAGACAGGAAGCAGAGAGTGTCCATAAATGGGGTTAAATCCGAGTGGGGATCTGTAACTAGTGGCGTTCCACAGGGATCAGTCTTGGCCCCGTTGTTGTTTATATGTCAGTGACCTTGATGAGGGAATTACTAGTGATATGAGCAAATTCGCCGATGACACAAAGATAGGTAGGATAATTGATTCAAACGTAGACGTTAGGGAACTTCAGGAGGATTTAAACAAACTATATTCTTGGTCGGAAAAGTGGCAGATGCAGTTCAATGTAGATAAATGCAAGGTTCTTAAGCTCGGGAGTGTCCAAAACCCTAGCACTTATAAGTTAAATGATGTAGTACTTAAGAACATAAGAACATAAGAAAGGAGGAACACTGCAGCAGGCCTGTCGGCCCATACTAGGCAGGTCCTTTACAATTCATCCTACTAACAACATTTGACCAACCCAATTTTCAGTGCCACCCAAGAAACAAGGTCCGATGTGCAAGTCCCTCTCAAATCCAACCCCTCCCACTCATGTACTTATCCAACCTAAATTTGAAACTACCCAAAGTCCCAGCCTCAATAACCCAACTAGGTAGACTGTTCCACTCATCAACTACCCTATTTCCAAACCAATACTTTCCTATGTCCTTTCTAAATCTAAACTTATCTAATTTAAATCCATTACTGCGGGTTCTCTCTTGGAGAGATATCCTCAAGACCTTGTTAATATCCCCTTTATTAATACCTATCTTCCACTTGTACACTTCGATCAGGTCTCCCCTCATTCTTCGTCTAACTAGTGAATGTAACTTGAGAGTCTTCAATCTTTCTTCATAAGGAAGATTTCTAATGCTATGTATTAATTTAGTCATCCTACGCTGAATGTTTTCTAACGAATTTATGTCCATTCTGTAATATGGAGACCAGAATTGAGCTGCATAATCTAGGTGAGGCCTTACTAATGATGTATAAAGCTGCAGTATGACCTCTGGACTTCTGTTGCTTACACTTCTTGATATAAATCCCAGTAATCTATTTGCCTTATTACGTACGCTTAGGCATTGCTGTCTTGGTTTAAGGTTGCTGCTTACCATAACCCCCAAGTCCTTTTCGCAATCTGTATGGCTAAGTTCTACATTATTTAACTTATAAGTGTTAGGGTTATGGACACTCCCGAGCTTAAGAACCTTGCATTTATCTACATTGAACTGCATCTGCCACTTTTCTGACCAAGAGTAGAGTTTGTCTAAATCCTCCTGAAGTTCCCTAACATCTACGTTTGAATCAATTATCCTACCTATCTTCGTGTCATCGGCGAATTTGCTCATATCACTAGTAATTCCTTCATCAAGATCATTGATATATATTATAAACAACAACGGGCCCAAGACTGATCCCTGTGGAACCCCACTTGTTACTGATCCCCACTCGGATTTAACCCCATTTATGGACACTCTTTGCTTCCTGTCTGTGAGCCATGATTCGATCCACGAGAGCATCCTTCCCCCAATGCCATGAGCTGCTACTTTCTTCAACAGTCTTTGGTGCGGAACTCTATCAAATGCCTTACTAAAATCTAAGTAAACAATATCAAATTCTTTATCGTGGTCAACAGCCTCAAAAGCTTTACTGAAGAAAGTTAATAAATTAGTTAGACAAGACCGGCCTCTTGTGAATCCATGCTGAGTATCATTAATCAAGCTATGCTTATCGAGATGGCTTCTTATAATCTCAGCTATAATTGACTCTAGTAATTTGCCTACAATTGAGGTCAGGCTTATTGGGCGTTAATTTGACGGTAACGACTTGTCCCCTGTTTTAAAAATAGGAATTACATTAGCCATCTTCCACATATCAGACACTACACCTGTTTGAAGAGATAAATTAAAAATATTAGTTAATGGTTCACAGACTTCCATTTTGCATTCCTTAAGAACCCTTGAAAAAACCTCATCAGGACCCGGTGACTTAATTTGCTTCAGTCGGTCTATCTGCTTCACAACCATTTCACTAGTGACTGTGATGTTACATAATTTATCTTCTTCTGATCCACTATAAAAATTAATTACCGGAATATTATTAGTGTCTTCCTGTGTAAAAACCGAGAGAAAATAATTATTTAAAATTGAGCACATTTCATTCTCTTTGTCAGTAAGATGCCCATAGTTATTTTTAAGGGGACCTATCTTATCTCTGACTTTTGTTCTATAGACCTGGAAAAAACTTTTTGGGTTAGTTTTAGAATCCCTAGCAACTTTAATTTCATAGTCCCTTTTAGCTTTTCTTATCCCCTTTTTAATGTCCCTCTTAATGTCTATATACTGATTCATAAGATGACCCTCGCCTCTTTTGATACGTCTATAAATTCCTTTCTTATGCCCTAGTAGATATTTCAGCCTATTATTCATCCATTTTGGGTCATTTCTATTTGATCTAATTTCCTTATAATGGATAAACGTTCTTTGAGCAGCATGTATTGTGTTCAGAAAACTGTCATATTGATAGCTCTCTTCGTTACCCCAGTCAACAGATGATAAGTGTTCTCTAAGCCCATCGTAATCTGCTAAGCGAAAATCTGGGACTGTTACTGAGTTATCCCTACTATCATACTTCCATTCAATTCTAAATGTAATTGATTTGTGGTCGCTAGCACCCAGTTCCTCTGAAACTTCTAAATTATTAACAAGGGATTCATTGTTTGCCAGAACTAAGTCAAGCAGGTTATTACCCCTTGTAGGTTCTGTCACAAACTGCTTCAAAAAACAATCCTGAACTACTTCTAAGAAATCGTATGATTCTAAATTCCCAGTCAAGAAATTCCAATCAATATGACTAAAGTTAAAGTCTCCTAGAATTACTACATTATCGTGCCTTGTGGCCCTAACAATTTCCTCCCATAGTAGTCTCCCCTGGTCCCTATCTAAATTTGGGGGACGGTATATCACACCTAAAATTAATTTTTCATGCCCCTCTGAAAATTCTATCCAAACAGACTCTGTATGTGTTACTTCAGACTTAATACCCGTTTTTATGCAACAGTTCAAGCGATCTCGGACATACAATGCCACCCCACCCCCCTTCCCGATACTTCTATCTACTTGGAACAATTTAAAACCCTGAATGTGACATTCTGCAGGCATGTCCCGACTTTTTGAATTAAACCACGTCTCAGTAATGGCAAATACATCTATGTTACCTGCACTAGCAACTAGTCTCAACTCGTCCATCTTATTCCTAGCACTGCGACTATTTGTGTAATAAATATTTAATGACCCTCCTCTCTCTTTACCCTTCCTGCTCCTTTCTGTTATTCCACTAAACCTATTACTGTCCTTGTCAATTAGTGCCACTGGCTTTCCAATATCAACCTCATTTTGCCTATTACTAGTTCTCCTAGTACTCATGTTACTACCCTGCGACTTCACAGTTTTCCCGCCAAAACCCATACCACTAACTATTCCTAGTTTAAAGACCTAACAGCTCCCTCCACTGCGTTGGCCAGTGCTCCCACCCCACACCTAGATAAGTGAACCCCATCCCTGGCATACATGTCATTTCTGCCATAGAAGAGGTCCCAGTTGTCAATGAATGTTACCGCATTTTCCTTACAGTATTTGTCCAGCCAGCAAATACTGTAAGGAAAATGCGGTAACATTCATTGACAACTGGGACCTCTTCTATGGCAGAAATGACATGTATGCCAGGGATGGGGTTCACTTATCTAGGTGTGGGGTGGGAACACTGGCCAACGCAGTGGAGGGAGCTGTTAGGTCTTTAAACTAGGAATAGTTAGTGGTATGGGTTTTGGCGGGAAAACTGTGAAGTCGCAGGGTAGTAACATGAGTACTAGGAGAACTAGTAATAGGCAAAATGAGGTGGATATTGGAAAGCCAGTGGCACTAATTGACAAGGACAGTAATAGGTTTAGTGGAATAACAGAAAGGAGCAGGAAGGGTAAAGAGAGAGGAGGGTCATTAAATATTTATTACACAAATAGTCGCAGTGCTAGGAATAAGATGGACGAGTTGAGACTGTTGCATATGTGTCTTACCTAACAACCTGTCGGTATTTTATACCATTTTAATATACCTAACTGTTACATATGTGTCTTACCTAACAACATTATTATTATTGTTATTATAGCAGTATATAAGTATTTGGGAGTTAGATAAGTGTTGTGAGTGGCATCCTGGAATAAGCCGAGGTAGGACAGTGGCTCATTACAGTGAGTTTAACGGTGTACAAACTAGACTGGTAGGTATGTGGGATCCCACGAGGCTAGTTATGTATACAACTGGTCGCTGGTAGTGAAGGTGTTGTGTTGGGTGATGCTCCCTCCCTACTTCTCTCCCTGCCTCTCTCCCTACCTCCCTCCCTGCCACAGCTAGGTAAGTACACGCATCTTGTGTGCATTAACCCTGCCTGGGTCACTCACTTGTGCACCAACCCTGCCTGGGTCACTCACTTGTGCACCAACCCTGCCTGGGTCACTCACTTGTGCACCAACCCTGCCTGGGTCACCCACTTGTGCACCAACCCTGCCTGGGCCACCCATCTGTGCACCAACCCTGCCTGGGCCACCCATCTGTGTACCAACCCTGCCTGGGCCACCCATCTGTGCACCAACCCTGCCTGGGTCACCTCCTGCAACACTGCACCAGCGCTCAACAAACACCTTTGCAATATAAGCAACAAGTGATAATGCTGGTCACATCCCGACTCACTGAGTGTGTATTCACCCAGGAAAAAGAACGCCTCTCTATTTTTTCCTCTCTTCCTCTCTCACTTGCTCAAAGAAAGCTGACCTAGTTCAGAGTTTTTAGTACGCAGCTTCGGGAGTTGTCTGGGGAATGAGTGTAGATGTGAGTGGAATTATTTACACACACACATACACACACACACACATACACACACACATACACACACACACACATGGGAAGTGATGTAGTGGAGGAAGGATCCATACATAGCTTTAAGAAGAGGTATGATAAAGCTCATGGAGCAGGATGAGTGACCTAGTAGCGGCCAGTGAATAGGGGGGCCAGGAGCTGTGAATCGAGCCCTGCAACAACAACTAGGTGAGTACACACACACACACGTCAAGAATTATTAAAAAAAAACACACATATAACCTGCACATAGAAGAGAGGAGCTTACGACGACGTTTCGGTCCAATTTGGAACGAAGTCGGACAGAAACGTCGTCGTGAGCTCTTCTCTCTTCTATGTGCAGGTTATTTGTGTATTATTCCAGTCTGAGTATTGAGTCTTTGTCTTCTTTAAACAATAAAAAGTACACACAGTATTATGACTGGAACGAATTACCATAATCCCACACGTTGGTCAACTAGTTATCTCTGTGTCTGTAAATCACTGTCAGTTATCACTAGTCAGTAAATCACCACCAGAAGTTGTCACTAGTCATCTGTAAATCACATCCAGTTATCATTTGTCATCTGTAAATCACAGTCAGATATCACTAGTCATCTGTAAATCACATCCAGTTATCATTTGTCATCTGTAAATCACAGTCAGATATCACTAGTCATCTGTAAATCACAGTCAGATATCACTAGTCATCTGTAAATCACAGTCAGATATCATTTGTCATCTGTAAATCACAGTCAGATATCACTAGTCATCTGTAAATCACAGTCAGATATCACTAGTCACCTGTAAATCACAGTCAGTTATCATTTGTCATCTGTAAATCACAGTCAGATATCACTAGTCACCTGTAAATCACAGTCAGTTATCATTTGTCATCTGTAAATCACAGTCAGATATCACTAGTCATCTGTAAATCACAGTCAGATATCATTTGTCATCTGTAAATCACAGTCAGATATCATTTGTCATCTGTAAATCACAGTCAGATATCACTAGTCATCTGTAAATCACAGTCAGTTATCATTTGTCATCTGTAAATCACAGTCAGATATCACTAGTCATCTGTAAATCACAGTCAGATATCACTAGTCATCTGTAAATCACAGTCAGATATCACTAGTCATCTGTAAATCGCAGTCATCAGCTATCAGTAGTTGCGGTGAATACTTGTATAATTCGCGTGATTTATGTAAACTTTTGTTGATTTACGCGAGAGTTTCTAGCATGGATGATCGTGACTCGCGGGGCGCGACGGGAAGACCATCGCGAGGGGGAACAAAGGTGTGGCTGGATGAAGGTGTGATTGAAAAAAGGTGTGGCTAGAAAAAAGGTGTGGTTGTAAAAAAAGGTGGATGGTAATAAAGTGCATGTAACTGTAATAATGAGGCTGACAGAAAAAAGCACTTGACGGGAAATCTGGCTGACACCATTTTTTTTTTTTACGGTAAAAGGCGTGTGCGACGCGAAAAATATATTTGGCGCGAGAAACTTGTTTTGGCGGGAAATAAAACAACTTGGAGGGAAATAAACTAATTTGGCGGTAAACTGTGCTTTGGCGGGAAAAAAAACTTGGCGGGGGGAATAAACAAGTGCTTAGCAGGCCAAAATTTCAAATATTTAAAGTTTCTCATACCTTTTGTCCTCATTATTATCTGTAAACACTGATTACTTACTCAACACACAGTTAATGTTTTTGTAAATACATTGAATATTGTGTAAACACTCTGTGCTGCTGTCTTCAGCCAGAGTGTAAACAAGATCCAGTCGTGTTATTGTTAAACAAACACTGGAGATGTAGAGGTGGACACACACACACACACACACACACACACACACACACACACACACACACACATACACACACATATACTCAAGGTAAATAAGTGTGGCCACACACATTTCAGGTAAACTAGTGTGGTCACAAACACTTGGTAAACAAGAAAAGTGTGGTTACCTACTGTTTCTAGGAAGAAGAGGACGCTACGAGCATCACATGTAAACATTACAAGGATGTATACAACGAGAGGTGTTTCTCCCTCACCGCTCATACACTAACAGCCGAATTCAGTCCCTGTTTCAGGGAATCGAGTCTTCTTAAGTGTTGACGAACGTGTGATGTGCAGTCTTAATAACCCTCGTTTAATATATAGCCTTACGATCCCATCAACCAACCATCCTCACGCATTTCTTGAGACATAAGTATATGTTAATAACACTGGACCAGAGTATACATTCCGTTCTTGAACACACAACGAACCTGTCGATTCCTACGGTGGAGCGCCTTGGTGTTAGCGAAGATCTCTTGATCCAAGGAACTGGATCTACCCCCCTTCTGCTTTCTCGGATGAAATTACATCCTACCCCACCCACCCCAAGCGCTATAAGGCCCCTACGGGTCTCAGCAGCTGCAGGAACTGGTCGTTAGTGCAGCTGGCTAAGGCTTCAACTAGTGGTATCATGATGGTTGGGCCATGGTTCTTCCTCAGGCACAGTTCTGCTAAGAACTTCATCGTTAACCTCAAGGCTGCTCGTCGTTAACCCTAAGGCTGCTCGTTTTCATTCCTAGAGCGAAATGAAAGTTCCATTCAGCGCTTTATAAGAAACGTTACAGATTTTTTTTAACAGGAGTAAACAGCCTCGTAAAGAGTGAAGTCAAAGGCTACAGCAATCTTCTACATAAAAAAAAAACTTATTTAGCTGTGTTTTCTCGAAAAAATTACGCTAATAAGGAAGTACTGTAGCCCCAAGATGACAGTATAATGTGAGAATTTTCTACTTTACGATGGTCATTTAGGCTACAGCTCTCCTGCCATGATACAGTAGTGTAGTCCCTAAAATATGTATTAAATTCATCGCACGCTCACACACAGATAAACAGATCATTACATAAATAACCTCCACGTAAGAGAGAGAAGCTTATGACGACGTTTCGGTCCGACTTGGACCATTTACAAAGTGAAGATTGAGACACTTATGCAACATATGGGAATCTTTATTCAGGAAACGTTTCGCCACACAGTGGCTTCATCAGTCCAATACAAAGTAGAAAGGCGTAAGGAGAGGAGGAGTTTGAGGTAATCAGTCCCTCAGCCTGGAGTCGATGTGTTCAGTCCATCAGTCTTGTAGAATATACAGCATAGGGCCGTAGACGTGGCTTATATACTGTAGTGAGGTGAGGTGAAGCAGGAGGAGGCGGGGTCATAGTGGTACCATCCACTAGTCGAGGTAGGTCTTCGTCTATATGTTGGACAAGTGTTGAAGAATTCTTTGTAACAAGATCCCATAATGCTGCAGTGTTCGTCAACACTAAGACTGATGGACTGAACACATCGACTCCAGGCTGAGGGACTGATTACCTCAAACTCCTCCTCTCCTCACACCTTCTGCTTTGTATTGGACTGATGAAGCCACTGTGTGGCGAAACGTTTCCTTAATAAAGATTCCCATATGTTGCATAAGTGTCTCAATCTTCAACTTGTCGGTTTTTCGAACCATTCATCACAACTGTCAGACACTGCAGCATCATGGGATCTTGTTACAAAAAATTCTTCAACACTTGTCCAACATTTGGACGAAGACCTACTTCGACTAGTGGATGGTACCACTATGACCCCGCCTCCTCCTGCTTCACCTCACCTCACTACAGTATATAAGCCACGTCTACGGCCCTATGCTGTACATTCTACAAGATTGATGGACTGAACACATCGACTCCAGGTTGAGGGACTGATTACCTCAAACTCCTCCTCTCCTTACACCTTTCTACTTTGTATTGGACTGATGAAGCCACTGTGTGGCGAAACGTTTCCTGAATAAAGATTCCCATATGCTGCATAAGTGTCTCAATCTTCAACTTGTCGGTTTTTCAAACCATTCAAGTCGGACCGAAACGTCGCCCCAAGTTTCTCTCTCCTATGTGCGGGTTATTTGTGTATTGTTCCAGTCACGGTATTATGCCTTTCTGTTCTCTAGATAACCAGCCCTAGATTCACGTACTCTGTGACCGCGGATTCACGTAGGTGCCAGATCACTCTTAGAAGAGTGATTGTGGCCCCGTCTAGTAAAGACAGTGGGGATGGCCTCATCTTCACGCTGCTCACACCCTAATCAAGGAGTGTAGGATGACCTTGACCCACACACGTCAATGCACAACACGGACGCAACATGTCAATCACTATCATTTTACTGCATGCGAGGCACGCAGGTCACACACACAGCTTCCTCTGTCGGGGTAAGGAAGGTTCTTGCTCCAGTTATCCGACGCTGGATTACACGGTGCCCTGTGACCTAGTGACAAAAGCTCTCGCTTAACACACTGAGGGTCCCGGTTCGATTCCAGGCTAGGGTGGAAACTTTGTGCATACTTCCTTATATCGGTTGTTCATGTTCACCCATCAGTAAAATGGGTACCTGGGAGTTAGTCGACTGGTGTGGGTCGCATCCTGGAACAAAACTGACCTAACTTGCGGGAAATACTCTGCATAACAACAGGCTTTCTATATGTTAGTATGTCATTGATGTTAGCTAGGACTGTGTACCTTGTACATATACTTGTACAAATAAAGATATATTATAGTATTAATATTATTATTTAAAACAACGGCAAAAAATGCGCTTATATTATGCAAACTAAGTTGTAAAATAAAGGAGGGTACAGGTAGGGCTTGAACTCCTGGCCGGCGCATGAACCACTGTCATTTGTTTACAATCGTGTCATTGCAATTTCATGAGTCGAGTTCTAGAATATTTTTTACTCTTAAAGAACCAGAAAACTTAAGTTTATGCCTTACAAGTATTGGATAGATTATGAGGCTCGTACATTACAGAAACAATCAGAGTAGATGACGTGTTGGTCACCGTTTACAGGAACCACAACAACCAACTGGATGTTAGTTATATTGAGAGAAGATAACAGCACACACACACACACACACACACACACACACACACACACACACACACACACACACACACACACACACACACACACACACACAAGATCCTGCTACTACAGCAGCAAGATTACAGTCATAGTTGCGACGTGCTTCATCGTCCTCCCTCGTCAACTGCTCTGCTACATATACATTCATCACTGACACTTTTCCGGGAAATATAATGTTCAATTTTCCTTTGACTAAATTACTTGACCAGTTACAATGACTGTGTTACACAAGTGTGTGTGTGTGTGTGTGTGTGTGTGTGTGTGTGTGTGTGTGTGTGCAACATTACTGCCATATCTCCCTCACACCTTCAACACTGTATCACTCACACCTGCCGCACCTACCTTCCAGTCATTCATTATTATGTTAACAGGGAGAGCGTTAAACCTGGAAGGGTCAAACCGCGTCTGTGAGGACGTAGTTATATTTGATGAAAGAGAGAAAGTTATTCCATCTCTCGTCTCGTCTCCCTGAGTACATCAACACACAACACAACTCACAAAATCAACACATTACACTCACCCTCACTCAAATACTCTTTAAAATTGCCTTCATCTTCTTCTTTCACTCTGGTAATCACATGCAGGAAAAAAGTGCGAGCAACCTCACGTTTCCGGTACATTAGTGTCCCCCTATGACCAGCGTGGCTACCAGACAAGGATTCTAACCAACTTTCCATAGGAGAATGAGAAAGGGAACGCTGCACTAGTAATATATATATATATATATATATATATATATATATATATATATATATATATATATATATATATATATATATATAGATAGATAGATAGATAGATAGACAGACAGATAGATAGATAGATAGATAGAACGGAGACACCCCGTAAGTTAAAAGAAAGTCAGGAACGAGCCCTAGAGCTGGAGCGCAACACCCACACATTTAGGTAAATACGGCTTCACACTGACACACTGACCAAAACAGCAGCTACTATCTTACTCTGTCAACATGACACTCTCGCCTGCACCAGGGAGAAATTACATCCCCAGGCCAGTTACGTCTTGAAGTGAACTGACTCGGGAAGTGAAATCAGGCAGTGAACTGACTCAAGCAGTTAACTGACTCAAGCAGTGAACTGAGTCAAGCAATTAACTGACTTAGGCAATGAACTGACTCGGACAGTGAAATGACTCAGTGAACTGACTCATGCAGTGAACTGAATCAAGCAGTGAACTAAATCAAGCAGTGAACTGAGTCAGGCAGAGAACTGACTCAGGCAGAGAACTGACTCAGTAAAGAGGCTGGTGCAGTCTTCAATATGCCCTCAGTGAACGATGACTGACGACACAACACAAAATAAACTCCCTAACTTTATATGTCTTCAAAATGATATATAGGTAATTGGAGTAATTTTTTTAATAACATCGAGAAAGTGAACTTTCTAAACTTAAAGTGTGAATTTCACCTGAAGGAAAGTTATAGTTTAATCTTTATAGAGACAATGTTTACACTTTATTAACTTAAATTGATGAAATTACACACATACAGTCATACAAGCGCAGTCATACACACAGTCACTTGCTCCAAGTGGAGAGAGCAGCAGTAATAGGGTGGGAAAAACCAAACTACAAAAGGGGGAACTACTCAGGCTTGAGGAACTTCTTTCAAGACATTCAGTGGGAGAGGGAACTGACAGGAAAACCAGTACAAGAAATGATGGACTATGTGGCAACAAAATGCAAGGAGGCAGAGGAGAGGTTTGTTCCCAAGGGAAACAGAAATAATGGGAAGAACAGAACGAGTCCTTGGTTCACCCAAAGGTGTAGGGAGGCAAAAACTAGGTGTACTAGAGAATGGAAAAGGTACAGAAGACAGAGAACTCAGGAAAATAAAGAGATTAGCCGAAGAGCCAGAAACGAATATGCACAGATAAAAAGGGAGGCTCAGAGACAATATGAAAATGACATAGCATCAAAAGTCAAGACTGACCCGAAGCTGTTGTACAGCCACATCAGGAGGAAAACAACAGTCAAGGACCAGGTAATCAGACTGAGGAAGGGTGATGGGGAATTCACAAGAAACGACCGGGAAGTATGTCAGGAGCTCAACACAAGATTTAAAGAAGTATTTACAGTGGAAACCAGTAGGACTCCAGGAAATCAGAGCAGGGGGGTGCACCAGCAAGTGCTGGATGAGGTACATATAACCAAGGAGGAGGTGAAGAAGCTGCTATGCGAACTTGACACCTCAAAGGCGGTGGGACCAGACAACATCTCTCCGTGGGTCCTTAAAGAGGGAGCAGAGATATTGTGTGTACCGTTAACAAAGATCTTCAACACATCATTTGAAACTTGGCAACTCCCCGAGGTATGGAAGATGGCAAATGTAGTCCCAATTTTTAAAAAGGGAGACAGGCATGAGGCACTAAACTACAGACCTGTATCACTAACGTGTATAGTATGCAAGGTCATGGAGAAGATCATCAGGAGGAGAGTGGTGGAGCACCTGGAAAGAAACAAGTGTATAATTGATAACCAGCATGGTTTCAGGGAGGGAAAATCCTGTGTCACAAACCTACAAGAGTTTTATGACAAGGTGACAGAAGTAAGACAAGAGAGAGAGGGGTGGATCGACTACATTTTTTTGGACTGCAAGAAGGCCTTCGACACAGTTCCTCACAAGAGGTTACTGCAAAAGCTAGAGGATCAGGCACACATAACAGGAAAGGCACTGCAATGGATCAGAGAATACCTGACAGGGAGGCAACAACGAGTCATGGTACGTGACGAGGTGTCAGAGTGGGCGCCTGTGACAAGCGGGGTTCCACAGGGGTCAGTCCTAGGACCTGTGCTGTTCTTGGTATATGTGAATGACATAACGGAAGGGATAGACTCAGAAGTGTCCTTGTTTGCAGACGATGTGAAGTTAATGAGAAGAATCAAATCGGATGAGGATCAGGCAGGACTACAAAGAGACCTGGACAGGCTACAAGCCTGGTCCAGCAACTGGCTCCTTGAGTTTAACCCTGCCAAATGCAAAGTCATGAAGACTGGGGAAGGGCAAAGAAGACCACAGACACAATATAG
>NC_091337.1:11898120-11900620 GCF_038502225.1 Cherax quadricarinatus | reverse complement strand
CACACACACAACAAATGTAAAGTAATAAGTATCCACAAAAGCGGGAAAAACAACACAACACATAAAAGCACAAACAAAAAAGAACGAAAAAAAGAAATGCAAAAGAATGAGATAAACCGTGGAGGAGAGAAAGAGAGAGAGAGAGACAGACAGACAGAGAGAGACAGAGGAAGAGAGAGCGAGAGAGAGAGAGAGACAGAGGAAGAGAGAGCGAGAGAGAAAGAGTCGGGAAGTATAAATAGAGAAGGGAGGTGGCGGGAGCCCCACTCTGTACTGCAGCACCGTCCCTGTACCACCTCCATCACCACACATCCACCTCTTCCACCACCACAGCTGCTCGGTGGGTCGTGGCAGCAGCGGTCGGTAACCCAGCAGCAGCAACAGAGTGGTACACCGTCCCCGGCAGCAGCCAAGAGCGGACGCCTCCGCTCTGACCGTGATCTTGAGTTTAACTGACTGACCTGCCGCTACAGTCTTGCAAACACTAGTTTCTCTCTTGCACACAAAAACGCTGCCAGTAAGAGGCAATTTTCAGCAGTTCCTTAAATTTCACTGAAAAAAAAGACATTGATCAGTTTTAAAATCTATAAAATATCGGTAGGAAACAGAGGAAAGCAAGGAACACCTAGACTACCAAGCAGTGTACTTTGTAAGGTAACGCCAGGAAGGAGACTTCAACGCTGAGGGAAGTAGTGAGCCACACGCTTGTCAATACTGCCTTCACCATGAAGATTCTTTTGCTCCTGCCTCTCTTCTTTGGTAAGTGTTGACGACTTCTCTTTCACACATACACATGCGGGGCCAGGAGCTAGGACTCGACGCCTGCATCCACAAATAGGTGAGTATATATACGGATCACCTGACGTAGTCACACTGGCGACTCTTCTCAAAGAGGACATGGGGATTCCAGCCCTCCGAAGGAGATCAGTAAAACACATTTGAAACCCTCGGGCATCTTCATTGCCGAAACGTATCGCCTGCACAACAGGCTTCGTCAACCGAATGGAACAGTAGAAGCAGTAGAAGTAGTTTTGACGTGATCAGTTTCTCACCCTCGGTAAGGGGTGGTCAGTCCCTCAAGTCTTAAGCACAGGCATGCGGCCAGACGTTATAGACTTCCGAAGAACGGTGTAGTTTCCATCGTTTCACAGATACACAATACACCTATATACTGAGTTTACTCTCATCAGTGTGCGTGTAAACCTTGAGGAAAAGTTACTCTACGTGTTATGGTACCAATCAATTCACAGAGAGAAAATGTTGATCTAGAGTTAAGTTGACCTGTATTGACCTACCCCATTGGTCCTGAAGGAAAAACACCGGTGCAACGCTAGCTTTTGTAGTGACAACGTTTCGCTCAATGTAAAGCTTTATCAAGAACGAAAACTAGTCACAGCAAAGTTTTGGGCAACGCGTCTCTGTGTGCAAGTGGACGCTAATGCATTCACTTAGCACACCTTTATTAAAGACGTTTCGACCCTTGCACTTTTATTCCTTCCAATACATCACGGTCCAAAGACCGAATCGTCTTTAATAAAGGTGCCCTAAGTGAATGCTTTCAGTATCCATTCTTTTCCCTCAAGTTGTCGACAGTCACTTGTCCTTTTACTCCGATGTCATCTTCAGCTCTCTGCTGAAGAGGACCTCAGACGGAGGCCCAAACATACAAGTCTCCTCTTGCTGTGGTTTTCTGTCTCTCCACTTACACCATTTATCACACTTTTGTATCTACTTATTTTGTAAAAATGTGCATCTTAACATTCTCAGAAAACAAGCACTTGAGAGATGAAACGTAGGAAAACGTTTCTCTCAGTCTTGGAACATTGTTGTGTATGGACGGACCGAAACGTCGTGATAAGTTCCTTAAGTGCAGATTAGTTGTGAATTGTTCCAGCCACTGTACTGTAACTTGGGTGTTAGTTATGCAGCCACGACATTATGCTTGTTATTCTTCGTGTGTATCCTTACACACTTTTCACAAATGTTACAAACATCGCAAGGAAGAATCTTTTTAACTGTCACACTGCTCAACGTTGTCTTCTGCATTTGTTCAGTATATTGTGTTGCGTTATGTCAACCACGTAAGTGTGTTATACACACGGGAAAGTGCAAAGCTTTCTCTCGTTGTTTATACAGCAACCCACTCTTATACACACAACAGTATTAACTCACATCAAACCTGTTTATACAGTATATAAAGACGAGTATTTTTTATACAGACTATAAATTCAATACTATATGTGCAACATACTATTTATAGATCTTTTATTCAAACAACAGATTGTTTATAGTGTTTATACATACAATAAGTTATTTTTAGTGTTTATAATAAGATCACACTGTCTACAAGTCAACAGCATTTATACAGACATGAGAAGATTTAAACGAGGTTTATATTTCCTTGGTAAGTCAACGAGGTTTATATTTCCTTGGTAAGTCAACGAGGTTTATATTTCCTTGGTAAGTCAACGAGGTTTATATTTCCTTGGTAAGTCCTCAG
>NC_091337.1:11878120-11893120 GCF_038502225.1 Cherax quadricarinatus | reverse complement strand
TGTCCACATTACCAGCTACCACCATGCAGAGGTGACCATACTACCATCTACCACCATTCAGAGGTGACCACACTACCAGCTACCATCATGCAGTGGTGACCACACTACCAGCTACCACCATGCAGTGGTGTCCACACTACCAGCTACCACCATGCAGTGGTGTCCACACTACCAGCTACCACCATGTAGAGGTGACCATACTACCAGCTACCACCATGCAGAGGTGACCACACTACCAGATACCACCATGCAGTGGTGTCCATACTACCAGCTACCACCATGCAGAGGTGACCACACTACCAGCTACCACCATGCAGAGGTGACCACACTACCAGCTACCACCATGCAGTTTTGTCCACACTACCAGCTACCACCATGCAGTGGTGTCCACACTACCAGCTACCACCATGCAGAGGTGACCATGCTACCAGCTACCACCATGCAGAGGCGATCACACTACCAGCTACCACCATGCAGTGGTGACCACACTACCAGCTACCACCATGCAGTGGTGTCCACATTACCAGCTACCACCATGCAGAGGTGACCATACTACCATCTACCACCATTCAGAGGTGACCACACTACCAGCTACCATCATGCAGTGGTGACCACACTACCAGCTACCACCATGCAGTGGTGTCCACACTACCAGCTACCACCATGCAGAGGTGACCACACTACCAGCTACCACCATGCAGGGGTGACCACACTACCAGCTACCATCATGCAGTGGTGTCCACACTACCAGCTACCACCATGCAGTGGTGTCCACACTACCAGCTACCACCATGTAGAGGTGACCACACTACCAGCTACCACCA
Organism: Cherax quadricarinatus; assembly: GCF_038502225.1. Taxonomy (NCBI): domain Eukaryota; kingdom Metazoa; phylum Arthropoda; class Malacostraca; order Decapoda; family Parastacidae; genus Cherax; species Cherax quadricarinatus. The sequence goes on along the minus strand of NC_091337.1, from coordinate 11,892,296 downwards.
TGCAGTGGTGTCCACACTACCAACTACCACCATGCAGTAGTGACCACACTACCAGCTACCACCATGCAGTGGTGACCACACTACCAGCTACCACCATGCAGTGGTGACCACACTACCAGCTACCACCATGCAGTAGTGACCACACTACCAGCTACCACCATGCAGAGGTGACCACACTACCAGCTACCACCATGCAGTAGTGATCACACTACCAGCTACCACTATGCAGAGGTGACCACACTACCAGCTACCACCATGCAGAGGTGACCACACTACCAGCTACAACCATGCATAGGTGACCACACTACCAGCTGCCACCATGTAGTGGTGGCCACACTACCAGCTACTACCATGCAGAGGTGACCACACTACCAGCTACCACCATGCAGAGGTGACCACACTACCAGCTACCACCATGCATATTTGACCACACTGCCAGCTGCCACCATGCAGTGATGACCACACTACCAGCTACCACCATGCAGAGGTGACCACACTTCCAGCTACCACCATGCAAAATGTGACCACACTACCACCATGCAGAGGTGACCACGCTACCACCGCCTGCTCACCACTGCCTCTCATTACTACTGCATTCACGAGGAAGTGCTAATTCCACAAGGGTCACACGGCGCCTGGGGAATGGGAGGCAATTAAATTTGATCCAAAGACTGGTTAGTTAATGGGATTTAGAGGTAATTGACCACACGAGGGTCATTAAGGCTACACATAACCTGTCCACTACCAGACGAGAATACATCAATAAGTGAGGTTGAAAATCAACTCTCATGGTATATACACTGAGATATAATACACCTCACGGTGTATGTATCAGATGATACAAGGGAAGGCAGCTGCAGTTGAAGAGCGAGACACTGGTGCAGTATTTGGGAATCTATTGGGGAAATGTTTTGCCAACCGATGGCTTCTTCAGTCCGATACAGAGAAGAACAGTGGAAGACGAGGAGTTTGAGGTAATCAGTCCCTCAGCCTGGAGCCGATGTGTTCAATCCATCAGTCTTGATGGACTGAACACATTGACTCCAGGCGGAGGGACTGATTAACCTAAACTCCTCATCCTCCACTGTTCTTCTGGGTATTGGACTGAAGAAGTCACTGGCTGGCGAAACGTTTCCTCAGTAAGGTTTCCCAAATGTTGCACAAGTGTCTCATTCTTCAGCTTGTCGGTATTCTAAATTATTTACATCACAGCTCCAGTTCCTGGGACGAAGATCCCTTTATCCTCACCACAATCACCACCTCACAACACAACCAGCAACACACACATGAACAACCAGTAACACACACATGAACAACCAGTAACACACACATGAACAACCAGTAACACACACATGAACAACCAGTAACACACACACATGAACAACCATCAACACACACATGAACAACCAGCAACACACTCATGAACAACCAGCAACACACACTCATGAACAACCAGCAACACACACACATGAACAACCATCAAGACACACATGAACAACCAGCAACACACATTCATGAACAACCATCAACACACACATGAACAACCAGCAACACACTCATGAACAACCAGCAACACACACACATGAACAACCATCAACACACACACATGAACAACCAGCAACACACACATGAACAATCATCAACACACACTCATGAACAACCAGCAACACACACTCATGAACAACCAGCAACACACACTCATGAACAACCAGCAACACACACTCATGAACAACCAGCAACACACACTCATGAACAACCAGCAACACACACTCATGAACAACCAGCAACACACACTCATGAACAACCAGCAACACACATTCATGAACAACCAGCAACACACACTCATGAACAACCAGCAACACACACACATGAACAACCAGCAACACACACTCATGAACAACCAGCAACACACACTCATGAACAACCAGCAACACACACTCATGAACAACAAGCAACACACACACATGAACAACCAGCAACACACACATGAACAACCAGCAACACACACACATGAACAACCATCAACACACACACATGAACAACCAGCAACACACACATGAACAATCATCAACACACACTCATGAACAACCAGCAACACACACTCATGAACAACCAGCAACACACACTCATGAACAACCAGCAACACACACTCATGAACAACCAGCAACACCCACTCATGAACAACCAGCAACACACACTCATGAACAACCAGCAACACACACATGAACAATCATCAACACACACTCATGAACAACCAGCAACACACGCTCATGAACAACCAGCAACACACACTCATGAACAACCAGCAACACACACACATGAACAACCAGCAACACACACATGAACAACCAGCAGCACACACACATGAACAACCATCAACACACACTCATGAACAACCCGCAACACACACACATGAACAACCAGCAACACACACTCATGAACAACCAGCAACACCCACTCATGAACAACCAGCAACACACACTCATGAACAACCAGCAACACACACATGAACAATCATCAACACACACTCATGAACAACCAGCAACACACGCTCATGAACAACCAGCAACACACACTCATGAACAACCAGCAACACACACACATGAACAACCAGCAACACACACATGAACAACCAGCAACACACACACATGAACAACCATCAACACACACTCATGAACAACCCGCAACACACACTCATGAACAACCATCAACACACGCATGAACAACCAGCAACACACACTCATGAACAACCAGCAACACACGCATGAACAATCATCAACACACACACATGAACTACCAGCAACACACATATGAACAACAAGCAACACACACTCATGAACAATCAGAAACACAAGAAGATTCTTCCTGGTTTTGCAGAGTGAGGCGCGGACAAGCCAGCCGTGGGAAGTAGAGCATTGATGCTAGGTAGCGCGACTTTATAACTGATCCATTGATGCTAGGTAGCGCGACTTTATAACTGATCCATTGATGCTAGGTAGCGCGACTTTATAACTGATCCATTGATGCTAGGTAGCGCGACTTTGCAATTGATCCATTGATGTTAGGTAGCGCGACATTGCAACTGATCCATTAATGCTAGGTAGCTCTAGGGGAGGCGCAGTCACTCTAAGAGTTGTGCGCTCACTTTAGTAGAGGTGCGCCTTCTCTAGGAGAGGTGCGCTCACTCTAGGAGAGTCGGGCTCAGTCTAGGAGAGAACCGTGTTGGTTTGAGCACCGTTGAGCCTCCGTAACGGAGCAAGTCTCAGGACTCTACACACATAACTGTAGCGCTCACACAGCCAGTCTAAGACTCGTGGCTGACTGACACTGACATCAGACTGTACCCCCACGTAACTGTGTCAGAAAACTGTGACTACCAGTCACTGTACTAGTGCATGGTGACTCAGTAACATAAGACTATCGTGTGATAACTCAGAGAGAGCAGGTGTGGCTGTAGACGATAACTTCACCTACTGAAGGTTACGATGTCACTGAACGATAACTTAACGGAATACCAATGAGTATTACTGTGTCACAGCAGTTACTGTTATTATTATTATTATTATTATTATTATTATTATTATTATTATTATTATTATTATTATTATTATTATTATTATTATTATTGTCAATGGAGAAATTAACTCACTATATGAGTGTCAGTCACAGAATATACACACTTTAAGGTGTATATATCTGTGTACAATACACACCTTGAGGTGTATATATCTTAGTGTGTATATATACACACAATGTATATGCATGGAGAGTTTACTTAAGTCACTACTTTAAGTATTAAAGTATCTATGACTGGTGATGTACCTGTGACCTGCAGTCACAAGTACACCACCAGTCGATAGGCTTCAAACCTACCAAACCAAGAGCGCGACCACAACATAATGTAATTCAAGCCGCTGATAACCAAGCCTACTTTTAATTGGCATTAAAAGGTGAAAGTTTAGGTGGCTTTGCATCCTTGGATCAAGAGACTTTCACCAGCATCAAGATGCCTAAACAAGCCACGGAACGGGTTGGTTTTGAACCCATGGCGTAAGCCAATGGTTCGAACTCCACCCATTCCGTGGTTTGGTTGCAATCTTTATTTCTCCGAGTACATATACAACGTATACAGACCATAGCTCACATCAGGGACATACTATATAGAAAGACCCCAGCAGGACAAAATTTACCTACCAGTCGACTAACACCCAGGTACCTATTTTATTGCTATTTTGATTACGTGAGTCGTCAAAGCACCTTTTATCAAGGGAATAAAACAGATTAATTACCAGGGAGGAAGGTGTGGGTCGTATCTAGTGTTGAACGGGTCGTATCTAGTGTTGAACGGGTCGTATCTAGTGTTAAGGGGGTCGTACCTAGTGTTGAGTGGGTCGTACCTAGTGTTGAGCGGATCGTACTAGTGTTGAGCGGATCGTACTTAGTATTGAGCGGGTCGTACCTATTGTTGAGCGGATCGTACCTAGTGTTGAGCGGATCGTACTAGTGTTGAGTGGATCGTACCTAGTGTTGAGCGGATCGTACCTAGTGTTGAGCGGATCGTACCTAGTGTTGAGCGGATCGTACCTAGTGTTGAGCGGATCGTACCTAGTGTTGAGCGGATCGTACCTAGTGTTGAGCGGGTCGTACCTAGTGTTGAGCGGATCGTACCTAGTGTTGAGCGGATCGTACTAGTGTTGAGCGGGTCGTACTATTGTTGAGCGGATCGTACCTAGTGTTGAGCGGGTCGTGCACAGGAAGTGAGCTCCTCACCAGACTCCTTCATCTCGCAGACGACACAAGACTTTTTCGTTATAAATCTTTGGTGCTGAAGCTACCGTTATGTTTAGTGTTGTGTGTTGTGATGAAGTGTTGATGTTGTAACAGTTGTTGTGTTGTGTGTTGTGATGAGTTAGTGTTGATGTTGTAACAGTTATTGTGTTGTGTGTTGTGATGAGTTAGTGTTGATGTTGTAACAGTTATTGTGTTGTGTGTTGTGATGAGTTAGTGTTGATGTTGTAACAGTTATTGTGTTGTGTGTTGTGATGAGTTAGTGTTGATGTTGTAACGGTCATTGTGTTGTGTGTTGTGATGAGTTAGTGTTGATGTTGTAACAGTTATTGTGTTGTGTGTTGTGATGAGTTAGTGTTGATGTTGTAACGGTCATTGTGTTGTGTGTTGTGATGAGTTAGTGTTGATGTTGTAACAGTTATTGTGTTGTGTGTTGTGATGAGTTAGTGTTGATGTTGTAACGGTCATTGTGTTGTGTGTTGTGATGAGTTAGTGTTGATGTTGTAACGGTCATTGTGTTGTGTGTTGTGATGAGTTAGTGTTGATGTTAACGTTGGGTGGTAAGGAAGGTTTTTGCTACAGTTACGATAAATTACGTCATGAAAAACGCCGTAGAGAATAATTTTGATTTTAACAAGAGCGCTAATGTGATAAATGAAGGAAGATGTCTTCAGTTGTCAGTGTGGCTGCGGGGATCAAGTTATGGGAGACCTGGCTGTGGGCGGCCTGGCTGTGGGCGGCCTGGCTGTGGGCGACCTGGTTGTGGGCGGCACGAGAGGGCGTCCACCCGCTCCGCCACTCCCATCCCACACAGGAAATGCTGGTGTGCTGCTTGACTGAGTCTAACACCAGAACACTGATGGTACACTTTGTTTGGTACCAACCAGCGCAACTATGGTACACGAGGGTTCCGACCTGCTCTTCCTGTTCTCTTTGAATTTGTATATTAGTTGACTGTATGGCATCCTTGTATGGCATCCCTGTATGGCTCCTCTGTATGGCACCCCTGCATGGCACCCCTGCATGGCACCGTATCAACGGCTCTTTGGCAGCTCAGGAATATGCAGCTCACCTCCCATCTTTTATTTCCTTCATAATTTGATATAACTTAGACACATGTACAACACTTGGCTATCTTTATTAAGGAATTGTTTCGCCACACAGTGGCTTTATCAGTCCAATACAAAGAAGAATGGACTGAAGCCACTGTGTGGCGAAACGTTTCCTCAGTAAAGATACCCAAGTGTTGTACACGAGTCCAATTATTATCTTGTCGGTTCTCTGAACTATTTATCTACTCTGTCATCAGTTTGGTGAGGCATGACCTCCCTTATGTGATCTCTCGTGGTGCTGCTTCGAGGTGCTGCTTCGTGGTGCTGCCTCGTGGTGCTGCCTCGTGGTGCTGCTTCGTGGTGCTGCTTCGAGGTGCTGCTTCGTGGTGCTGCCTCGTGGTGCTGCCTCGTGGTGCTGCTTCGTGGTGCTGCCTCGTGGTGCTGCTTCGTGGTGCTGCTTCGAGGTGCTGCTTCGTGGTGCTGCCTCGTGGTGCTGCCTCGTGGTGCTGCTTCGTGGTGCTGCCTCGTGGTGCTGCCTCGTGGTGCTGCCTCGTGGTGCTGCCTCGTGGTGCTGCCTCGTGGTGCTGCCTCGTGGTGCTGCCTCGTGGTGCTGCTTCGTGGTGCTGCCTCGTGGTGCTGCCTCGTGGTGCTGCTTCGTGGTGCTGCCTCGTGGTGCTGCTTCGTGGTGCTGCTTCGTGGTGCTGCTTCGAGGTGCTGTTTCGAGGTGCTGTTTCGTGGTGCTGCCTCGAGGTGCTGCCTCGTGGTGCTGCCTCGTGGTGCTGTCTCGTGGTGCTGCCTCGTGGTGCTGTCTCGTGGTGCTGCCTCGTGGTGCTGCCTCGTGGTGCTGCCTCGTGGTGCTGTCTCGTGGTGCTGCCTCGTGGTGCTGCCTCGTGGTGCTGTCTCGTGGTGCTGCCTCGTGGTGCTGTCTCGTGGTGCTGCCTCGTGGTGCTGCCTCGTGGTGCTGCCTCGTGGTGCTGCCTCGTGGTGCTGCCTCGTGGTGCTGCCTCGTGGTGCTGCCTCGTGGTGCTGCCTCGTGGTGCTGCCTCGTGGTGCTGCATCGCAGATGTAGAAGATGGATAATATAATTCCTGACCTTCAGTCAAGCGATAATTAATTTCCATTAAATTGCAGCCAAAATAATGATGTTAACAGTAGGCAAATTATTAGTAATATACAAATACCCCGCACATAGGAGAGTTAAACTTATAACGACGTTTCGGTCCTCCGACTCGGACCATTAACTAGTGTAACTAGTTAAATACGTTGAGAGGAAGCGTGTCTGCTCGAGCAGACACGCTCCCTCTCAACGTATTTACTTGGAATTCCTCCTTTTTTACTGCAACATTGCAAGCTCCTGATGACGTATTGATAACAACACGATAGACCTAGAGCTATCACTCAACTCCCCCCCCCCTGGTGGTTGCTTTTCATTTTGTGTCGCTTGTTGGCGATTATAGATATATATATATATATATATATATATATATATATATATATATATATATATATATATATATATATATATATATATATATATATATATATATATATATATATATATATATATATATATATATATATATATATATATTTATAGTGTTGTTATGAGTGTGAGCAAGTCCGCTCTTACTGTATATACTTGCTTCATCCTTCACTATGTCCATACTGACTCTGTTCCTCATTCTTCATTCTAATATATTCGTTCGTGATGGTCAGGGTGGGATCCCTGCAGCCACATGTTTCTCTCGTTCCACATTTCTTTCCTACTTTCATGTTCCTGATTCTCCTTCCTCGTAATATTTATTAAACTGTCAACTTATTGTGAGTGTTTGTCTTCCCCTCACTTCTTACACTGGAATGAATGTGTGTGTAATAGGCAGAGAGAGAGAGAGAGAGAGAGAGAGAGAGAGAGAGAGAGAGAGAGAGAGAGAGAGAGAGAGAGAGAGAGAGAGAGAGAGAGAGAGAGAGAGAGGAGGCTGTGGTCGACCTGGTTACCAGTCAAGCGACTAAAAGAGAATTATTCGAGCGTAAATAAAGAAGATATATTATAAATGCAAGGTGCTCTCTAGACCGGAATATGTAGAACAAAAGATACCTAGTCTCTCTCTCTCTCTCTCTCTCTCTCTCTCTCTCTCTCTCTCTCTCTCTCTCTCTCTCTCCCTCTCTTTCATGGCCTAATTCAGTTTCATTCACAATTACCACAGGTTCGCGAGCTAAAATAAACAAGGAAAAAAAGTAATTTAAAGAAAAATTGGATAGTATTGAACGAGGATGGATCCTCCGCCTCCTCCAGGGTCCTCACAGGTGACGAGGAGGGAGCCTCCGCCTCCTCCAGGGTCCTCACAGGCGACGAGGAGGGAGCCTCCGCCTCCTCCAGGGTCCTCACAAGCGGTAAACAAGCTAATTATAGTCATCAAACTATAGGATTGAGAGGAACAAGCGAGGGATGAACTAGAACTGAGGTGCTCCCAACTAGCCCCAGGATAACTGAGCTAGTCACAGGGATTACTTTCTTCCCTCTCACTCTGCCATCATCCCCAGCGTCCCAGTGTCTGTGGGACGCTAAGTGTCCCCCGGGCCTTATACTTCCCTCATCTTTGCTATGATTACCCTCATCATATGTCGCTAAACAAAATAATAATAATAATATACTATACATGGACAGGTATTGTTGCTTAGTATACGAGAATATTGTTTTATTCTTCGATTTGGTGTTCAAAATATCCTGGACTTGTGCAGTACAGGTGACGTGCATTCTTATGTCTGTTGACACCTGTTGACTCTAGTCAGCTGTTTAAACCTATTCAATCAACATAAAAAACAGCCAAAATATTTATTGTTAACCACGGAGAACTATTAGCCTAAGATAGTGCATCCTTACGACCTCTCTCTCACAGCATGTGACCCACGATAGTCTGTTAAGACTGAAGGATCTACTTACTGCTGGGTGAACACTGGCAGTAGGTGTTCGGAGATGTGCTCCAAGTGTATCGCTTCGCCCAGAATTGATCGCGGGGTCCTTAGATTATGAGCTGAATACTCTACCATATACCTGAAAGACGAAGATGTTTCTCGCCTTGTACTACACACACGCGTCTCTTAGGAAATTCCCTTCGAAGCTTTCTCTCCGTCTCGCTGCTTCCAGTATACCAAGCTTTTCTGCGTTCACTGCCGGGACTATCATGCAGACACGAGTGGCGAGGTATACTGCAGGTGTAGGTACACCAACACTGCAGGTGTAGGTACACCAACACTGCAGGTGTAGGTACACCAACACTGCAGGTGTAGGTACACCAACACTGCAGGTGTAGGTACACCAACACTGTAGGTGTAGGTACACCAACACTGCAGGTGTAGGTACACCAACACTGCAGGTGTAGGTACACCAACACTGCAGGTGTAGGTACACCAACACTGCAGGTGTAGGTACACAAACACTGCTGGTGTAGGTACACCAACACTGCAGGTGTAGGTACACCAACACTGCTGGTGTAGGTACACCAACACTGCAGGTGTAGGTACACCAACACTGCAGGTGTAGGTACACAAACACTGCTGGTGTAGGTACACCAACACTGCAGGTGTAGGTACACCAACACTGCAGGTGTAGGTACACCAACACTGCAGGTGTAGGTACACCAACACTGCAGGTGTAGGTACACAAACACTGCTGGTGTAGGTACACCAACACTGCAGGTGTAGGTACACCAACACTGCTGGTGTAGGTACACCAACACTGCAGGTGTAGGTACACCAACACTGCAGGTGTAGGTACACAAACACTGCTGGTGTAGGTACACCTACACTGCAGGCGTAGGTACACCAACACTGCAGGTGCAGGTACACCAACACTGCAGGTGTAGGTACACCAACACTGCAGGTGTAGGTACACCAACACTGCAGGTGTAGGTACACCAACACTGCAGGTGTAGGTACACCAACACTGCAGGTGTAGGTACACCAACACTGCAGGTGTAGGTACACCAACACTGCAGGTGTAGGTACACCAACACTGCAGGTGTATGTACACAAACACTGCTGGTGTAGGTACACCAACACTGCAGGTGTAGGTACACCAACACTGCTGATGTAGGTACACCAACACTGCAGGTGTAGGTACACCAACACTGCAGGTGTAGGTACACAAACACTGCTGGTGTAGGTACACCAACACTGCAGGTGTAGGTACACCAACACTGTAGGTGTAGGTACACCAACACTGCAGGTGTAGGTACACCAACACTGCAGGTGTAGGTACACCAACACTGCAGGTGTAGGTACACCAACACTGCAGGTGTAGGTACACCAACACTGCAGGTGTAGGTACACCAACACTGCTGGTGTAGGTACACCAACACTGCAGGTGTAGGTACACCAACACTGCAGGTGTAGGTACACCAACACTGCAGGTGTAGGTACACAAACACTGCTGGTGTAGGTACACCAACACTGCAGGTGTAGGTACACCAACACTGCAGGTGTAGGTACACCAACACTGGAGGTGTAGGTACACCAACACTGCAGGTGTAGGTACACCAACACTGCAGGTGTAGGTACACCAACACTGCAGGTGTAGGTACACCAACACTGCAGGTGTAGGTACACCAACACTGCAGGTGTAGGTACACCAACACTGCAGGTGTAGGTACACCAACACTGCAGGTGTAGGTACACCAACACTGCAGGTGTAGGTACACCAACACTGCAGGTGTAGGTACACCAACACTGCAGGTGTAGGTACACAAACACTGCTGGTGTAGGTACACCAACACTGCAGGTGTAGGTACACCAACACTGCTGATGTAGGTACACCAACACTGCAGGTGTAGGTACACCAACACTGCAGGTGTAGGTACACCAACACTGCAGGTGTAGGTACACCAACACTGCAGGTGTAGGTACACCAACACTGCAGGTGTAGGTACACCAACACTGCAGGTGTAGGTACACCAACACTGCAGGTGTAGGTACACCAACACTGCAGGTGTAGGTACACCAACACTGCAGGTGTAGGTACACCAACACTGCTGATGTAGGTACACCAACACTGCAGGTGTAGGTACACCAACACTGCAGGTGTAGGTACACCAACATTGTAGGTGTAGATACACCAACACTGCAGGTGTAGGTACACCAACACTGCAGGTGTAGGTACACCAACACTGTAGGTGTAGATACACCAACACTGCAGGTGTAGGTACACCAACACTGTAGGTGTAGATACACCAACACTGCAGGTGTAGGTACACCAACACTGCAGGTGTAGGTACACCAACACTGCAGGTGTAGGTACACCAACACTGCAGATGTAGGTACACTAACACTGCAGGTGTAGGTACACCAACACTGCAGGTGTAGGTACACCAACACTGCAGGTGTAGGTACACCAACACTGTAGGTGTAGATACACCAACACTGCAGGTGTAGGTACACCAACACTGCAGGTGTAGGTACACCAACACTGCAGGTGTAGGTACACCAACACTGCAGGTGTAGGTACACCAACACTGCTGATGTAGGTACACCAACACTGCAGGTGTAGGTACACCAACACTGCAGGTGTAGGTACACCAACACTGCTGATGCAGGTACACCAACACTTCAGGTGTAGGTACACCAACACTGCAGGTGTAGGTACACCAACACTGCAGGTGTAGGTACACCAACACTGCAGGTGTAGGTACACCAACACTGCAGGTGTAGGTACACCAACACTGCAGGTGTAGGTACACCAACACTGGAGGTGTAGGTACACCAACACTGCAGGTGTAGGTACACCAACACTGCAGGTGTAGGTACACCAACACTGCAGGTGTAGGTACACCAACACTGCAGGTGTAGGTACACCAACACTGCAGGTGTAGGTACACCAACACTGCAGGTGTAGGTACACCAACACTGCAGGTGTAGGTACACCAACACTGCAGGTGTAGGTACACCAACACTGCAGGTGTAGGTACACCAACACTGCAGGTGTAGGTACACAAACACTGCTGGTGTAGGTACACCAACACTGCAGGTGTAGGTACACCAACACTGCAGGTGTAGGTACACCAACACTGCAGGTGTAGGTACACCAACACTGCAGGTGTAGGTACACCAACACTGCAGGTGTAGGTACACCAACACTGCAGGTGTAGGTACACCAACACTGCAGGTGTAGGTACACCAACACTGCAGGTGTAGGTACACCAACACTGCAGGTGTAGGTACACCAACACTGCTGATGTAGGTACACCAACACTGCAGGTGTAGGTACACCAACACTGCAGGTGTAGGTACACCAACATTGTAGGTGTAGATACACCAACACTGCAGGTGTAGGTACACCAACACTGCAGGTGTAGGTACACCAACACTGTAGGTGTAGATACACCAACACTGCAGGTGTAGGTACACCAACACTGTAGGTGTAGATACACCAACACTGCAGGTGTAGGTACACCAACACTGCAGGTGTAGGTACACCAACACTGCAGGTGTAGGTACACCAACACTGCAGGTGTAGGTACACCAACACTGCAGGTGTAGGTACACCAACACTGCAGGTGTAGGTACACCAACACTGCAGGTGTAGGTACACCAACACTGTAGGTGTAGATACACCAACACTGCAGGTGTAGGTACACCAACACTGCAGGTGTAGGTACACCAACACTGCAGGTGTAGGTACACCAACACTGCAGGTGTAGGTACACCAACACTGCTGATGTAGGTACACCAACACTGCAGGTGTAGGTACACCAACACTGCAGGTGTAGGTACACCAACACTGCTGATGTAGGTACACCAACACTGCAGGTGTAGGTACACCAACACTGCAGGTGAAGGTACACCAACATTGTAGGTGTAGATACACCAACACTGCAGGTGTAGGTACACCAACACTGCAGGTGTAGGTACACCAACACTGTAGGTGTAGATACACCAACACTGCAGGTGTAGGTACACCAACACTGTAGGTGTAGATACACCAACACTGCAGGTGTAGGTACACCAACACTGCAGGTGTAGGTACACCAACACTGCAGGTGTAGGTACACCAACACTGCAGGTGTAGGTACACCAACACTGCAGGTGTAGGTACACCAACACTGCAGGTGTAGGTACACCAACACTGTAGGTGTAGATACACCAACACTGCAGGTGTAGGTACACCAACACTGCAGGTGTAGGTACACCAACACTGCAGGTGTAGGTACACCAACACTGCAGGTGTAGGTACACCAACACTGCTGATGTAGGTACACCAACACTGCAGGTGTAGGTACACCAACACTGTAGGTGTAGATACACCAACACTGCAGGTGTAGGTACACCAACACTGCAGGTGTAGGTACACCAACACTGCAGGTGTAGGTACACCAACACTGCAGGTGTAGGTACACCAACACTGCAGGTGTAGGTACACCAACACTGCAGGTGTAGGTACACCAACACTGCAGGTGTAGGTACACCAACACTGCAGGTGTAGGTACACCAACACTGCAGGTGTAGGTACACCAACACTGCAGGTGTAGGTACACCAACACTGCAGGTGTAGGTACACCAACACTGCAGGTGTAGGTACAGCAACACTCCTGACCATCTCCATAAAGAGAATAAGACTGATTTTTTTTTCTAACAACCTCAGGCCGTCCAGTTTGTACTTTACAAGCATATACAAATACCAACACACACACACACACACACACACACACACACACACACACACACACACACACACACACACACATACACACACACACACACACACACACATACACACACACACACATATGGGCGCCTGGCAAACCTGAAAATAGCGTTCCGATACCTTAACAAGGAATCGTTCAAGACACTGTACACTGTGTACGTCAGGCCCATACTGGAGTATGCAGCACCAGTCTGGAACCCACACCTGGTCAAGCACGTCAAGAAGATAGAGAAAGTACAAAGGTTTGCAACAAGGCTAGTTCCATAGCTCAGGGGAATGTCCTACGATGAAAGGTTGAGGGAAATCGGACTGACGACACTGGAGGACAGAAGGGTCAGGGACATAATATATGAGACATGATAACGACATACAAGATACTGCGGGGAATAGATAAGGTAGACAGAGACAGGATGTTCCAGACATGGGACACAGAAACAAGGGGTCACAATTGGAAGCTGAAGACTCAGACGAGTCACACGGATGTTAGGAAGTATTTCTTCAGTCATAGAGTCATCAGGAAGTGGAATAACCTAGCAAGTGACGTAGTGGAGGCAGGAATCATACAAAGTTTTAAGAAGAGGTATGACAAAGCTCAGGAAGCAGAGAGAGGACCTAGTAGCGATCAGTGAAGAGGCGGGGC